>NC_056727.1:1193885247-1193944111 GCF_019279795.1 Protopterus annectens
GCAACCTTTGGTCCAATGATGACCAGAACAAATTAAAAAAAAAATCTGGATTAAAAAAATTTTTTTTTTCAAGAAAGAAATAAGTTATGTTCAAGGCAGATGACACAGCAGTTTGCAATAAATTGAGTAGTAGTTACCCAAATCATATTTGGGATGACTGCCTTCCTCTCAGCCCCTCCCCCAGAGAGTCATTTTCTGTGCACCCCTCTGGTGTTAAGCTAGGATGAAGGTAAATGGATGAAAATAATCATGTATTTCAAGTTGCTGTTGTCATACATCGACACAGCATGCCTTCAAAACTCTACCCCAAATGACAGACACCTTTTGTGCACCCCTTCGAAGTCAAGCTAGGAAGAAACTATAAAAACATATTTCAACCTATTGGTGTTGATGTTCATGTGCATGTCTCCCTTCCTCTACACACACACGGATCAATGTCACATGATTGAGTTTTCAGAAACTCGAAATTCATACAGTTGAAATCATATGATCGACTTTCCGAAAACTCGATCAAACCCCCCCCACAAAAAACAAATCTTTTTTTTTTGCAGGAGACAAGCCCCTTGCACCCCGCCACAATCCCTGCAAATTTATACACCAACTCAGAGTTCACACCACAGTGAAGAAAATGGTAAATTCCCCAATCAACACTGTACTGCGATCTCCCATTCAAAAGGTTCAGGTTTTCAAAAACTCGATCATATGGTCTCGACCATATGAATTTAGAGTTTCTGAAAACTTGATTAACTGATAGGGACCCATATACACAGCTATATTCAAAAGTAAGGAAAGGGAAAAATTAATTTTGTTGTACCTACACAGTACACTGGCCCTAGACAAGCTAGGGTGATGACCTGTGCACTTCTGAGGTACAACTTTGCGAAAAGTTTATAAATGACCACACTGTCCCAGTCACTAAATAAGCTATTAACCTTCTATGCACACCTCTGAAGAAAACTAAACAAGTAACAGCATCCACTGTCCCCACAAACTACATAAATCTCTTGTGCTTACCTCTTAGTGGGGTAAGTTTTAGACTATGAGGACTCCAAGGCACAGAACCCTACTAGGCTACATGTACAACCAGAAATGACAGACCTCAGAAGCTCAGGAGGTCTAGATGTTCTGTAATGCATTCATGCCTTTTTTTCACTATGGAGATTTATTTATGCACTCACCAGTATATTATTTTTACAAACACGTTTCTACAGGCAAATTAGACCACCACCAAATTTACCTATGGCATGCCTTTGGGGTATGGGATGTAACCAGTGGACCCGAATAAAACCCAAAAACAGAAAGGCATGTAGACTCCACATAAATGAAGCCAAAACAAGAACTCTTACATGGAGGCAAGAGCTGTAAGATGGCAACACTGCTAATTGTTCTACTGTAGCGACAATGTGCTCCTTTCTCAAACACCCTGCACAGGTCACCAAAGACAGTCACTTGCTGTATAAAATACTGATGCTAGATTGTGATGGAAAGTGAAAAAAAAAAAAAAAAAAAGTATGGTCAACTTGTTCTTTATATATATATATATATATATATATATATATATATATATATATATATGTGTGTGTGTGTGTGTGTGTGTGTGTGTCAGCAACCCCCCCCCCAAACACATACAATTAGCTACAATTATTTTACATAGAAAATGAATGCAGACGGGAAATCCAAGTGAAACAGCAAACATTATAGCAAACATACTTCAGGAAGGTGTCAGAATGATTCAGAACACCTTTCAAGTACTCAGTATATCTGGATTTCCAGACAAAGAGCATGATTTCCAGATTTCCTAATAAATACCCTGATTTGATGACTGGTGGCAACATTAGTTGTTTGCTTGAAATCTACAGGCTTAAGTACGTAAATCTCTTAGGAGCCCACTGTACATACACATGCCTCTAATGAATTCTAAATCTACACTGTAACTATGTAAAACATGGGTTTGGCAATATTTAGTTTTTAGTATGAAAGCTTGCTCTATACAATGATAGCTTACAGGACCGTCCTGTTTCAAGAGAAGTAATAACAGCACTCTGCTCATACAAGTAAAACTTTTGACTGTAGTACGGTCGAAAAAAACCATAAATACTCTATTCCTTTCATACACACAAAGTTGTGCATGTAAGGGGGTCAGTGGGTAACATCGATAAGCTCTTTTAAAAACAGTGAATGGGGGGGGGGCAGTATTATATTGCACTTGGGCTGTAGCTGTCAGCTGTAAAACCTCATTTGCAAATAAACAGAGAGCCCACTAAAGACTGCAAAGCTAAAACCCCTCTTTATTCAACTGAGAGACTAGTCAGAATCTAAGAGAGAGAAGCCCCTTTATAAGGTTCCAGATTTGTGAGTGTGAGCCTAAGAATTACAGGAAACGTTTGGAAAAAAAAAAGTGATCAAACATCTGCTTTTTCTTTAAAGTTTTTTTTTTTTTTTGCAGGACTTTCAATGACCCCCTCCCCCAACTTATGTATACCAATGCATAAATTGCCACACCTCAAAGAAGAGAATACTCAAAGAATCAGACTGAGTATTTAAGTCCAAATTGTCAGTCACTCAAGTCTTGCTATTTCTAGGCCTCACATTGAGTCTTGGGAGTATCCAGTGGTTATCCTCCACTTACAATTAACAATATATGCCAAGGAAATGACAGGGCTGCCTACCGCTAATGAAAACATCTGCCCAGAGTAACAAAAATATGACAAACCAGTTTTTTTTTTTTTTGAAACATTTATGAAAGCTCAATATCAGTTGCATCTTGTACTGAGATAAAGGTCATCACATAACATCTGGTGATTTGCAGTGGCCCTAAGAAACTGCTTGGGAGGAGAGCAGAACTATTTTTTGAAGACTAAGGGAGATAAGACTTTGAAAGCAATGCAGTCTGTAAACCTCAACATGCAACCTCTTAAAGGAGATGGCCTAAATTCAAGCTGTTATCTAAATAAGGATTAATGTGAACTCCTGGAAGGATGATGTCAGCAAATACCTAATCAAGGCAAATCAGTGATACCAGAGAGGAAAAAAGCTCTAGCTATGGCCTAGCCAACCAAAATCTGATTAGTTGTCAATGCACTTGATAGTGCTTGCTAGGAAGGATTGGAAAGCCCATTCTGGGAGGAGGGGGGTGCAGGGCACAACAGAACATAACTAGATGCACTCTTGGAGAAGCAACACTGCGGTGTTTGCCCTGTGGGCAACCTTTCAATTCATTAAGACTACAGCTCTCACTACAGGAGTACAAGAGACTGTACGATCTCGCTAGGAGGGTATTTGCAGGTCATTAAGTGAAGTGGGCAGCCTGTCCCCCCCCGGGGGGGGATAGCGAATTATAACACTGTTCTCAACTCCCTTACACATTTCTCATCCTAGCAGACCTGCAGACTCCCAACAACCAGGGAATTAATTAAAGCCTGATGGGGGAAGGTTCGATGGTCAGCAGGCAGACGAGGTAAAAGGCACCTTTCAGGAGGACTTAAGTGAGGCATTTATGAAAACACAGAGGACATTAGGCCAAGCAGCAAAGAGGAGTACTGCAAATGAGAATCACTTCACATGAAACCAGAGGAACTGTCTTCAAGTTATGTGAATGAGGAATAAAAGGTAAACATCCTGCACCTCCAAGGTCACAATAAGCGTCCTTCCTGCAGTACAGAAGTGTGTAGAGTTTGTAATATCAGCATATCCAACTTTTTCTGATAAATCTGGTCAACTCTGTGGAAGAAAGTGGGCTTCTCCTGACTATCTTGTGTGGAATTAGGAAGAAACTTCAATAGGACACCTTTCCTTATTCTACCAAAGGTACTAGTTACAATGAACTACAGTCCAGCTACCCGATGAATAAAAGGTAGAGCCAAAATAGATTTGCTCTCTTAAAGGTCCAGTTGGAATAGGCTGCGTAACTACGGCTGCCACCTTTTAATTGGGCCAAAGTGGGACATAGGGGTGTGGCCAATGTGACATCACTACAAGAGTGGTGAAGAAGATGCAGTTATGGGCGCAATGGCTGGTTGCAGTGGCCTGCTGGCCAGCCAGCTGCTGGAGTGGCTAGCTGGCTGGATGAATGGATGGCTGGCTGTATAACTGGCTCTGTAGCTGTCTGGCTGGTTAGCTTACTTGCTGGCTCAGCTGTTAGAAAAAAAAAAATCTCACTCAATTTTGTTAGCAGCTGTAGAAGCACTAAAACAAACCGGTCTACAGACGCAATCTTTGTGGGGCTCTTCCTGCCCCAATCCCTAATCCTCACCCCCTTCAAGAACTGCAGTCAATTGTTGCAAGATTTAAAACACCCAGACAACACGGAATAGCTCTGCCTGCAGGTCCGGGTTAGTGATGCAACTTGAATTGCCGTGGAAAAGCCAGAAGTAATTGTGGCTTTTCCATGGCAATTCACTGCGATCGAAAAGCGGGTCTTCAAGTCCCACTGCTTTGCATAGTGGTCAACAGGATAAGATTAGCTCAACCCTGGAGTGTCCCGCTGAAAATGGGACAGGTGGCAACCTTGTGTGCAACAGCTGTACAAAAATATATTTGGTGACCTCTTGACAGCACCTTTCTGATCTGCCTAAATGCTATCCCAAATGAACGAGCTACAAAATGGAGAAATCTTCTTCCTTGGTAGAGGATTGGAAAGCTGAAATGAAAGGGGGAACCATAACTATATTACAGGGTCTGTCCTGTTGGAAGGATCCCCGCTGTTGCCGCTATGTAGCATCTGAAACCTGCTTTTGGATGTATTTTCTGCCTCTACTGACTGGTTTGGTTACTACAAAAGAGTTAGAAAAAAAATCTTGACTATTTCAAAACAGACTGAACTTTTGTTTTACATATGCCATGGTCTTGTATATTTCTTCTAGATCTTTTAACACTTTTTTGGAGAGGGGGACCAAATGGAATGGATGACTTAATATCAGGGAAGAGGTTGGCTTCTGAACCACATATTTCTTTAACTAGTGTGTGTGATTTATTTAATTTTTCTTCAAAATTTGCACACGCAGATTTTACTGCTTGATACATACATACTGGCATAATGACAGTCACAATGTCTATGTTTGGGTCTGTCAATGAAATTCAGTGGACCCATAGTATATATACATCAAAAATAAGCACTCATTTGAAATGCACTAATTTCTAATAAAACTTATTTGCCAGAAAGGTTTTATGTTGCATCAAAACTTGCCCTCCTTTCTCTCCTCCACAATTTGATTAATGTCTTATGTCACTGGCTTCTTTATGATTTTCTTTACAGCTAGAAATAAATCCGGTGAAACCATTTCCCCTTCACTATTCACTCTTATTTAATCATCCAGATAGATGCTATTACCACTTTTCAAGGCCAGTTATACAAGTTCTCTACTGCTCCCTTAAACTGTTCAAATTTGGGTCATTATCAAAAAGATATGTACAAAATCCTTGATTAAATCAGTATCACATCAACAAACATGTGGGTACCTTCTATAGAGTACTCAAAGAAAATTTAAGTTTTCTCACTTTTGTAGCATGTCTGGTGGCCAACACTTTCCTAATCCACATGTAGTACTCAACTCTTCTTCCCCAAATAATTCTAAACCTATTTGTCTTTTTCCCACCAGTTTTCTGTCTGCCAAAGAACCCACCACAACCATTCAACTATTTTAGACTATGTACAATTGTAAAGCTTTCAGTTCATCTATTAATTTGAGTTGTACCTACTTGTGCAACTTTTTTATACCATTGTCTACCCCCTAATCGTGTATTATCATTACTTTATTCTTCTCTCATTAACTAATCTCAGTACATTAATTCCCTACAAGCCTTCAGACTTCGACATTTTTGCTGAGTTCAACCCCATCACACCCCAGCTTCCTGATAGTCTCCCTTGCCACAACCTTAGTACAAACCTATGAATTAAACAAAATGTCAAAGAGGAGAAATTAAGAACAAGAAAGACAGGTAGAATCTGACCACTAAGGATGGGCGGGTTGGAGGAGACAAAGTAAGTAGTGCTACTGTTTTAGGAGATAACTGGATGTTTAGTTAAAGAAAGAGAACAATGAGTAGGGAGGAAAGATGGACAACTTGAAGGAAGATAAATGGGAGTCGAAGAGTATTTGCTATAAATACTGAGGGGGGGGGGGGGGTTAAGAAATTCTTCCAAGAATGCAGATAATAGAGAAGATTATCGAATAATGCTAAATGAAAGACTGAGCAGGAAGGAGACCTAACACACTGGAACAGCAGGAGCTTATGTAAGAGGAGAATAAAGAAGATGGAATGATGCATGTCAAGAAAAGAACAAAAAAAGCTCTCTACTTTTTCAAGAACCAGGGTACCAGATCAAGTTGATCCTTAACTAATAAAACATAACTGGTTAAGTAGATCTTGCACTTGAGAGAGTGTCATGCAGAAACTTCAAAAATATGCCCCTCCCCATTGACACGGCTACACAAATCAGCAGTAGGTAACATTTATGTTCAGGTAAGACGTACAAAGTAACATCAGAATCTAAGCAAGTATTTTTGAACACACTGGCAGAAAATTTCATGCATGTACCACTTAGTATTCATGATCATTGTGCTACTTTATACTTGCACTATGATACAAAATATTTGAATTTCATAAAGCTTACTTAGTACACACATTTTACTTCACATTCAGTCATATTTATTATTTTTAATTTTCACCACCACTAAACTCTGGTTTTGGAGGTGAGGCTTTTTTTTTCAATTAGCTTATCAAACAGTAACATAGCCCATTATGGGGTGTGGAATTTTCAGTTACCACATGCTTACAGAAGGACGCAGAGCAGGTATCGGATGTCTCTTCTGTTCATTACCGAAGGAATTGCTTTTCATCACAGATTTCATCACTTAATTCACTGAAAGCATTGCCTCCTTAACAAAACAAACAAACAAAAAAAAAAACACATTTACTCTCACCAACTCTGCTTCAATACCCATAGATTCCATAACACCACCTAAAGCTCCTGGAACACTCAGATCTAAAGCAATCACCCATCTCAAACGAACTCGAGTACCTACCACAATAATACTTGAACTGAAACCATGCTTCACCTCCATCAACAGCTAGACTACCAAAGGTTAGCAGTGGATGCCATAGCTTTCATTTATTTTTGTTTTCCAGGGTACATACTGATCTCCAAGGACCATTTTCATACTCAGCCGAGAAGCAGGGTCAAGTTAAGTGACTTGCTCAGTCACACAGCTAAGCAATGGAGGCTGAGGGAATCGAACCTTGCACTCCAGGAAACAGTCTCATCTGGCAAATATCTCTTCTTTTTCCTATACAAAGGAGGAAAAGTAAATGAAGTATCAACTTTTCGGCACTTTGCAATACTGCCCCCTCTTTCTAAACTTTAGAAAAATGTATCCATAAACAAACAAGGAGCTCGGGTAACTTTGCCTCCTTATTCCAGGACCTCCCTTTAAAGCCTTAAATACAATCACAATCTAAACTACTACAATTTTCCCCACTGGATTACCCCCACCCCAATCAGTTGGTTCAAAAGCTACCCATCTAATAGACAATGTGTAGAATGGCAAGGTGCCCCCTCTCCACAGCTAGCCAATCTTACAGGCATTCCCCACGGTTCCATTCTTGGCCCCGCTCCTTTTCAATACTTTCATCAATAACTTGCACACTACCTCTAGTCAAGGTTCACTAAACCAATATGCTGACTCAGCACTTAGATGCACGTCTAATAACCGTCACGTCAACAAATAATGCAAGAAGAGTTCGCCAGTGAGACTTGGCTCACCAATGCCAGCCTCCTATTAAACCCTAATAAAACCAAACTACTCCTATTCACTGCAAACAGTCAAAATAATGCCCAATTTAAAATATTTCCCTTAATATCACAGAAAAAAGAAGTTATGTACTTAACACAACGTTCAATGTTTGTTGTCCATTTCGCCCTTCATTCTTACATGTGGGTGCAGAGCCAATCCTCGGCTCCGACTCGGCCGATTACAAAAGCTCGAAGTCTCCAAGTTGGCTTGTGGCAAGACGGGTATCCCATAATGCAGTGGTATCAATCCTCAGATCTTGTTTGCTGCTAACTATAATAGAAAATAATTATACTGTACCCTCAGGTAAAGAAGAAACAACAGTGAAAGGTCTTCAACATAAGGAATGAGCAAAATTTCCTACCAGGTCCTCTAGGACTATATGGACGGGGGTAGGTGGGTGGGTTCATAAGAATGAAGGGAGAGATGGACAAACAGAACAATATGGTGAGTACATAACGTGTTTATGTTATGCTGTCCTATCTCGCCTTCATTCTTACATGTGGGACAGCATCCCTAGCACCTTTTTTCTCAGGTGGCTCATGGGAATACACTTTTGAGCACCATGGAACCAAAGGAAGCTCTGTCCCTGGAGGCCAAATCAACTCTGTAATGAGTATAAACTTATGTGGGCTTGCCCAAGTCGCGGCTGCACAAACTGTCCATTGAAATTCTGGCTTGAAAGGCAGTGGATGTTGCTACTGACCTGGTTCAGTGACCTCTAACTTTGAAGGGAAGTTCCTTGTTATTAGAAGAGTATATAAAAGTTATGCAATTAAAAAGCCAATTAGATAGTGATTTTAGAGACTGGCATACCCTTTCTTGCCTCCGAAAAGAATATGAATAACTGATCTGACTTCTGAAATTCTTTAGTTCTGTGGAGGTAGAACCTCAGTTGCTTGCGGACATCAAGTTGGTGAAGTCTGTACTCTGCCTTGTTGGTATGGTTAGGGAAAAACACTGGAAGTTTAATTGATTGGCTAATATTAGAATGGGAGCAAATCTTAGGGATAAAGGATGGGTTAGTTCGAAGCAAAGTCCGTCTTTATGAAAGATCAAATAAGGCAGTTTGAAAGCGCTTGTAGCTCTGAAACTCTTCTTCCTGAGGTTATGGCTACCAGACAAATTGTTTTCCAAGAGAGGAACTTTAGATCGCAAGTGGATGAAGGTTCAAAGGGTGGTGAGGTTAAGTGTGATAGGACAAAGTCCCAAGGAGGGACAGGTTCCTTAAATGGAGGTCTCAATAAGGAAGTGCCTTTCAAAAAACTTTACACAGTCTATGTGCTATGAAGTTGGGCGTATGCTGTCCTAAGTGGAAATTGGAGATAGCTGCTAGCTGGACTTTAATTGTGGCTGTGCCTTGTTGGAATAGTTCCGAAAGGAAATCCAAAAAGAAAATCTTTTCCATTTATTAGCGTATAGTTTTCTGGTAGAAATGTTATGAGATGATATCAAGATATGTTTTACTGCTGGAGTGAAATCCTAAAGCCTAAGGTTGGAAGTGGAGCAGCCAAGTTGTCAAGTTGAGGATGTGGAGAGAGGGATGGAGCGTTCCTGACATGTGTCAGCAGGTCTAGAACGGGGTCCAAAATCCATGGATCCTCCAGTAGATGAGGCCTGAGAAAGGGGAACCAAATCTTAAGAGGCCAATATGAAGCAATGAGAATCTTGCTTCCCAAGGATTTTGCTTTCTGAATGACTTTCAAAACGAGAGAAAATGGGCGAAAAGCAAAGAAATCCAGAGGGCCAATTGTGAACAAGTGCGCCTCTGGGTGTCTCCCCCAGGGGGGGGGGGGGGGGGGTTGGGACAAAGTAGCTTCTGCATTTGGTGTTCATATGGGTGGCAAAAAGATCGCAGCAAGGCTGGCCCCATTTGTGGAAGATCTCTTCCGCTATGTTCGGATTCAGAGGCCACTTGTGAGGCATCAAAATTGCCCTGCTGAGGCTCGTCAGCTATCACACTGGACTTTCCCGAGAAGCCTGTTGCAACTAGAAAGCGTTGGGAAGATATTGTCCACTGCCATACCCTCAGAGCCTCTCTCGAGAGTGGGTATGATCTGGTTCCCCCATTTGTTTATATACCATACCACTAATTGTCTGATTGGACAGCAATCGTCCCTAGAGGAAGAGAGTTGTGGAATGCTTGCAACACCAGAAGTACTGCTCTCATTTCTAGAACACAGATGTGCAAATGGGCCTTGTGTTCTTGCCATATGCCTTGGACTGTCTTTCCCAGGTAATGCCCCCCCCCCCACACCCTATCTGGGAAGCATCTGTGGTCACAGTAGCAACAGGCTGATGTGGAGCCAATGGTCTCCCGATGGTTAACTCGGACCGAATCCACCAACAAAACTCCTTTTTGCAAGTTTCTGTTATGATTAGGTGAGACACAGGAAGTTCCTGAAGTGACCACTGGGAGAAGAGTAACCACTGTAGGATTCTAATGTGCATCCTGGCTAAGGGAACAAGTGTTATGGATGAGGCCATTGTTCCCAGTAGTCTAAGCACTATCTTTGCCTTGACTTTGTGTTTGGGAAGAAGCAATATCTGTTTGAGATTCGCAATTGTGTCAGTGGGGAGGTGCACCATCATTGAAAGAGTGTCCATTTCTGCACCCATAAAGGTAACATGCTAACAGGGCAACAAGGGAGATTTTTGCAAGTTTATTGTAATGCCTAGCTGAGCAAAAATTTGTAGGGTTATGTCTCTGGCCTGTTGAAGTAGATGTTTGGTGGTGGCAGTCAGGAGCCAGTCGTCCAGGTACAGAAACACACAGAATCCAAGATGTCTCAAGTGAGCAGTTACTACTGCCATGCATTTGGTGAACACTCTGGGGGCTGTACTGAGACCAAAGGGCACAGCACGAAACTGACAGTGACTGGCTCCCAGCTGGAAGCGCAAGTGACTCCTCGATGCTCTGTCCATTTTTATGTGGTAGTACGCATCTTGGAGGTCTATAGAGCACATCCAATTGTCTTTCGCTAAAAAGGGGAGTACAGACTGCATTGTCATCATTCGGAACTTGGACTTCTTTACGGATTTGTTTAGTTTGCTGCGATCCAATATGGGCCTCCAGTCCCCTGTTCGTTTTGGTAGTAAAAAGAATCACAAGTAAGTTCCAAATCCCATCTGGTCTGCGGGGACGGTCTGGATGACTCTTGTTTAGCTACTTTTGGATCTCTATGGTTGCTTGATCCCTGTGACTGAGTGGAGTATCCGGGATTTTCCTGGTTTGAGGAGGGGGTAGGAAAAGGGTATGGAGTATCCTCTGGATATTATGTTTTGTACCTACTTGTCTTTTGTGATGTTGTGCCAGGCTTCTGGGTACAAAGATAAACGTCCCCTGACTGGTTCCAGAGTAGCACAGTTAGGCCTCCTTTCAGGAGTGCTGACAGAACGTCTGCGAAAGGAATCACTGTCGTCCTGGTTCTGCAGACGCCCCTCTGCCTCTAGGATGGCGTCTACCATTATTTCCTCCCCCGCTGCCCCTGGGGAAGGAATCGCCTCGCACATCTGGGGAAAAATCTCTGATTCCTTGAACCACATTTTCCTGCCTTTCTGTCCTTTAAGATAGGGTTTTGAAGGGACGGAAAAACGTACTCCAACGGCAGAGAGTTTTCCCTTCCTACTCGCATCTGGTGAGTGTATTCTTAACTTTTGGTCCAAAGAGTGAGGAACTGTCAAAGGGGGCATTTGTGAAGACAGACTTAAAGGTCTCCAGAAAGTTACACAAGAGCATCAAGGAGAGTCTCCTCAGGGAAACTCCTGAACCCGCTTGCCCTACTTGCGCCATCTGCTGCATATGACATCAGTGTCATGGAGGAGTTCACTATGGAGTTTAAGGTGGATAACTGAGCAGTAACCTTTTCTGGTACCCCCCACAGTTGAAGTACCTTGTAGTGTACCTCCTAGTTTCTTCAGATCTCTCTGAAGCCTTGTAAAATGGGTAAGATAATTCAGCGATCTAAAGGTAAATGCCGCTGAAGAAAAAACAAGCTTCCCTTATCTGTCCATCGTTCGAGACTCTTTGTTCAGCGGATGGACAGATGAGGATTTCTCTGCAAGCTCCTCCTTGGTGGCTGCTGCCAGCACCGTAGCATCTACCGGCACACCTTTAGTCAAGAAATCCTTTTCCTTGGGGGTTGACAGAAATTTGTTTGGTCTCCTAGGGACTGGCTCCGTGGTGTCAGGTGATTCCTACGCCCTGGCTCCATGGTGTCAGGTGATTCCTACACCTTTCGAGTGATCAAGTCCATGAGCTCGTCGAAAGGCAAAGACACTCGAGAGGCTGAAGGTTGAGATCCGAAAGCCTTCAGGTACACAGACTCATCAGAAGGGGTGATGGCAGTCCAGCCACCTCTCTGTTTTAGGATCTCAAGGATATCTACAAAGGAGATATTAGGGGATGACCATGGGGACTCTTCGGACTCCTCGAGGTCAGTGTCAGAGGTGACAGACTCATCAGGGGAGTCTACATGCGTCCAATTGCATGTTTTCTTCTGAGGAGGCTCCTCAGAAGGGTATTCTGGGGAGGTCTCTGAAGAATGGGGACCACCCAGAGGGTGTTCTTGAGGCTGCAGATCTCTGCTGTTCTGTGGATAGGGTGGCGCCAAGACAGAGGCTGGTGATTTTGGGGGAAGAACATCAGCATCCTTGTGTAGAGTTGTAGATTTGGACAGCACACATCTCGAAGGCCAACTCCCCCGGTCCCAGGGAAATCAGCTCTGAAGATGTAGGAACAGAGCTCAGCCGAGCCAGTGCACCCAGAGGTAGACTTGGAACAGAAGAGGCTTGGGTCCGAGAATCTCTCTTGGGGCCGACTGGTGAACTTCGGCTCCTTGACACTATGGATTGCACCAAGAGTGTTACAGCAGATATCAGATCCGGTAAGGCCTCATGCGGTGCCAGAGCCAAAGCTTCTACGACAAGCGGAATTGGATGTTCTGGCTCCAACAGACCAGTATGGCTCGGAGGAGGAACAGTAGTGGATGTAAAAGGTTCAGACTGCTCTGAAACAACTAGGCAGGAGCAAAGAGGAAATCTGCCAACCCCTTCAAAAGTCTGCTCACCACCCTCTCCACATCTTCATCCGATAGTTTGCTCCTAGAGGACCCAGAGGAAAGGGTTGGTGAGCAAGAGCTCTATAATAGGAGTTCTCAAGGTAGGGGAGACCGGAGGAATGTCTGTAGACCGGCTCAGAGTTGAAAGATCCTTTTTCGGCTCAGAAGTTCTTGGGGCCGATATAGGCTCATCAATGGTAATAACCTCAGTTGACTTTGCAGGCAGTAGAGCTGATGGGGTGGAAGTCTTAACAGTTTTAGATATTTTTTCAGGAGGTCAAGATCTTTCTGAGGACAGTGGAGATGGCCTCTTAGCAGTCTTTTCTTTTTGACTAGGGGAAGACTTTGCTGATTGAAAGAATGAAAAACTATCTCAAGCTTCCTCAAAAGATGGTTTCAGTAGACCTTTCAAAATAAGCTTGTTTTTCCTTTTCTGAAGGACTCTAGAGCTAAAAGCATGACAAAAAGTACAGCTCTCTTGTAAGTGAATGGCTCCTAAACAGTAGACACATACAATATGGCCCGTCCGTAACGGACATTCTTTTATTACATTTTTGGCACTTCTTAAAACCCGAAGGTTTATGATCATTTTCTTTAGACATACTTTTAACTCTAACTAGCAGCAGATGTCACAGAAAAACAATAGAAGGGGAATTAGCTAGGTCCTCTAACTTAAACGGACCTCAACTAAAGGGACTATAAATACACACCACAAAGTAACAGGAGAGGACTGGGTCCTCTAACTCAAACAGTCCTAGCCCAGCTAAAGCAGAAAAGAAAGCAACAGTAGAATAAGAGGACTAGGTTCTCCAACTTATAAATGCGTCTAGCCCAATGAGATGAGGGAAGAACACACAACTAGAAATGCCCTCTAATAAGAAACACCACACCAGAAAAACAGCTAAGCTACCTATGCTTAAACACAAATATACACACGCGTAGGGAAATCCCACTATCAATCAGAAAACAGACTAAAGCTAGAAAGACCTTAATCTATATAAGCTAATAAACCGCCAATAAAAGGCTCAACAAGAAAAAAATCTAAGCTACCACTACGGGATACCAAAAGACACAGGGGCCTGCGGAAAACCGACGGCCAAACTGCTGACAAAACAGCAAAACTATTAAACACCTAATATTCACTACTGTGTAAGACTAGTATTCTAACTATATACTAAGTATTTCCTAACTAAATCCAACTATATACTAATTATAAATGCAAGAAAAAACAGATGAAAAGTTCACTTAGTCATGGACAAGAAGAGCACGTCTTAACTCGTAAAGTGGCAAATGAGATCTGAAGATTAATACCACTGCATTATGGGATACCTACCTTGCCACGAGCCAACTTAGAGACTTCTAGCTTTTGTAATCGGCCGAGTCGGAGCCGAGGATCGGTTCCGAGCCCACATGTAAGAATGAAGGCGATACAGGACAACATAACATTTAAAGTTGTCTTTCATATGAAACTACCAGGCACGATAATAGATGACTAACTCAGATTTGATCTTCACATTTACAATAATAAAACACCCCAAAACTTGGCATGCTTTATTTTATTTATTTTACATTTGACTAGGATAGTCCGACTGGGACAAAGCCCTTTTTCAGTGGAGGCCTGGGGAGAAAAGCTCCACAGTAAAACTATAAATTATACATACATGTTGCATTAAATGTAAAAATACAGTAAGGTTAGCAGCCTATAACTTAATGATAAAAGAAACAAAAGAGACTAATGTACATTATAAAAAACACTTCCTAAACACAACTACTAGGAGCTAACCCTTGCTGACACTCTTCCTACCCTCTCTGCTTCATGAAGCCTCAGTTTTCACTAATTTCCCTAAAAACAAAAACTGAATATGCTACAACAAAATTGCAACATTCTCAACAAATGCCTCTCACCTCACTGCTTATCACTTAAAATTCTAAAGTGTGTTGACATTCCTAATCACTTAAACATACGTACAATTACTTACTACACATGGTGGTGAGATCTCTTAGGTGAAGACGATAAAGACAATCACCTGTGCTATGGAGTTGTGGAGCAAGGCTGCTTGACGGGAATGCCCGTTGTAGTAATGAGGGAACAACCTATGTGGAGAGTTCACTGTACACCCCTCTCCAGCATCTCACTGGATGGGCTAGGTTAGGGTGGAAGAGAGAAACAGAGACGGAACAAAATTAACCCACCCCATGATGGCTGCCTCAATGACAATCACACTCAGTTCAGTTGGCTCGCAGCCAGTGATATTAAAGCACAGTAGTGTAATAAAATCTTACCATAGCAGTAGTCTGGCAGAAGTAAGGACCAACAAAAGAACAGTCTTCCAAGAACAATGCTGCAAGAAAGCTGAAGCTGCAGGCTCAAAATTAGACTGAGTCAACTTCTCCAAAAAAAAAAAAAAAAGTAAAGTCCCAGGAAGGATGGACAGGCTTCCTGGGAGGATTACTATGAAGGATACCTTCAAGAAATTACTTAGCCTCAAATCTAGAGGCAGACAAGTAGAAACAGCTGGTGCTTCTCTTACTGTCCTTTCTATTCCTCTCTTATTTTCATCCAATGTGCTTACCAGTCCCACTACTGTAATCTCCTAACCATGGTAAACTAGCTATTTCCCTATATATGCTACATGCCTAATTATGTTGTGAAACTATACTTTTTGGCAATTCTATTTTTAACTTTGGATAAACTCTGTAGTTGAATGTACTGCTTATAATAACTTGCACATGTATGCTGTACTGTATGTCTGGAGCTTTTCTGCCCGGGCCTCCGCTGAAAATGGGCTCCCAGTCAGACACCTCCAGGTTAACAAATGTAACTAATTAATAAATAAATAAGTGGGTTTTAACAGAAGAATATGCCAACCCAGCATTGAGCAAATCACACAGATAAGAGAGAAATAACCATAGATGTTCTTCTCTTCTATGTTGCAGTATCCTTTACATACAGGGGTGTATTCTGCCAGTCAGACATCTGGCCTGTACACAAAAGCTTATGGTCACTGCCAGTATGTGGGACGTTGCATGAAGTCAGAGAACTTCAGCCATAAAAGGGACTTCCACCCGTATTCATCCTCGGAATAAGAAAGCCCCATGAGGAAAGTACTGCAAGGCCACAACACAAGAAGTCATCCTAGGAAAGAACAATTAGTTGGGGGGAAGGGGTGAAGGATAGAATACTGCAACACAGAAGAGAAGGACATCTATGGTTATGGTAAGATTTTACACAACTATTCTATGTCCTTCTATTCAATATTGCAGTATCCTTTACATATGGGAGAGTGCAAAAGCTCAATAGGAATCCAGGGAGGAGGAAGGAATGGAGAAGACTATGCAGAGGCATTTTCTTCAAATCCATGCAGAATTGCCCTAGCAAATCCTGCCCTGGATCTGGAGACAGTATCTAGCTTGTAATGTTTTGTAAAAGTATGAACAGACGACCAAGTAGCAGCTTCCAAAATGGAATGAGCATCTAGACCCTTGAACACACCAAAGGACGCAACAGATCTGGTAGAATGGGCCTTAACACAAGTGTTTCCCATGGAAGTTGTAGCAATGCACAATGGACTTAGAGATCCAGGAAGAGATAGTTTGTTTTGAGACAGGTAAACCCAGAGCCCTGGAATGAAAGGACACAGAGTTGATCAGACTTCCTGACAGACTTAGTTTTTTTAAGATATAATCTAAGTTGTCTATGCACATCCAAAGAATGCAGAATCCTCTCACTAGGAGACTGAGGGAAGTGAAAAAGTGGGCAACAGAATGGACCAATTAAGGGACAACTCATTCACCACTTTGGGAGTGAAAGATTGATTATCTCTCAAAGGATACTCTATCCTTGTGGAAGACCAAAAAGGGGCGGTTGAAGCCATCAACGCCTGAATCTCAGAGACCCTTCTAGCATAAGTTAAAGCTACTGAAAGTACAGTCTTCAATCTGCAAAACTTTAAAGCAGGAGGTGCTGGCTCAAAAAGTGCCCGAGTGAGCTTCTCTAAAACACAGTTTAGATCCCAAGGAGGAGGAACTGGTTTCCTGGGAGGTTACATGTGTAGGACGCCTTTAAGGAAAAGTTTTACTTCTAACCTGGAAGCAAAGGGGGGAGTCAATGGCAAACAGGCAGACAGAGCAGAGCAGTGGACTTTTGAGGAATATGAGGCCACTATTAAGCAATCCACGCAGATTAGTACTAAAGAAATGCCTGCAAAAGGGGGGGGGGGTTCTCTTTTCCTCTTGGAAACAAGATTTCCTAGTATTGGGTTTCCTGGCCTCCTGCAAAACCCTAAGCATGTCCTTAAGAGAAGAGACGCTTAAAAGGGATAAAAAGGTAATCACCCACAAGGTCAGCTGCAGAGCTGACAGCTGTGAATGAATCAAGGATCCCTTGTCCTGAGTGAGTAGATATAACCGATGAGGTAACTTGTGATGCCCCTTGGCTAGTTGCAAGAGAGAGAACCAATGCAGTCTTGCCCAAAAGAAGGTCACTAAGAAGATCTTTGGGTTGTCCTGCAGAATTTTCAGCAGGACTTTCTGAATTGGAGGGAAAGGGGGAAAGCATAAAGAAACATCACCTTCCAAGCCTGAGGGTGAGGGACCCTGGAGCATAAAAGAGGAAGTGGTCTGTTCAGAGAGGCGGCAAAGAGGTCCATTTCTTGAGTACCCACTGGTGAACTAGATCCAGGAACACCTACCTGTGAAGCATCCACTCTTGGGATTGTGCCATGGATCTGCTTAACGCATCTGCTACTGAATTCTGACCAGAGGGTAGGTACACAGCCTGCAGTGTCACTTTGCATTGGATAGCCAGTTACCATGCTTTGATGGCTAATCAACAAAGAAAGTAGGATTTTGTGCCTCCCTGCTTGTTTATGCAGCAAAGAACTGTATGCAAGGATCCTGAGAGGAATAGAGGATGAAAAGTCTGCAAAGCCAGAATCAGAGACCTCATCTCTCTGATGTTGATGTACTCCCTCTATTGAGAGTGAGACCAAAGACCCTGAACCTTCTTGGAAGCAATCATTGCTCCCCAACCTAAGACTGAGGCATCTTTAAAGACCTGCTGAGCCAGATGGGGTACTTTAAGTGGATGGCCAGGGTTTTGACAGAGTTAGTGCATCCACCAAAGCAACTCTGTTTTCAGGCAGGGAAGAGGAGGAATCAAGGCATCTAAAGGACAAGCATACTGGGACCAAATAGTCTTTTGAAACCGCTGCAACTTTCTCATGTGTAGTTTTGCAAAAGGCAGTATGGGGATTGTGGAAGCCATAAAACCCAGTAGGTCTTAGAAATTCCCTGGCTGTGATGGAAGGAAGAGTCAGAAGGGACTCCATGTAACCCTTTAGAGAGAGGACTTTTTCTGAAGTTAGGAAACCATCATCTGGTCCGTTCGGAACCTGCACCCCAGAAAAATGAGATCCTGGGAGAAGTTTAGACTGCACTGTTTTAAATTTATTGAAAATCCTAGGTCCTGCAGAAAGGGAACAGCTAGGCCAAGTTGTTGTTTTAATAGATCTGGGCTGCTGGCAATAAAGAGCAGGTTGTCCAGGTAGGGGTAAACCTGAAGCCCCTTTACCCTTAAATAGGCAATGGCTGGAGTTAGGCACTTAGTGAATACTGCTGGAGCAGTGCAGAGACCAAAACGCAAGGCAGAGATCCGAAAGTGCAAAGAACCCACACAGAATCGCAAGAACTTCCTGAACAGAGGATGAATACGGATATGCAGGTAGGCATCCTTGAGATCCAGAGAAGCTAGAAAGGACTGAGGAGGGATCAGGGGAAAAAAAAAGACCACAGAGATAGCATCCTGAAAGAAGACACCACCATGAAGGTATTCAAGAGGGATAGGTCCAGGATATGCCTCCGTGGACCATCTTTTCTTGGCAAAAGAAACATTCTGGAGTAGAACCCCTTTCCTTGCTGGTCTGGAGGGATAGTCTGAATGGTGCCTTGGTCTGAGAGCTGAGAAAGCAGCAAAGGGAACATATGAAGTTGGCTGGATGGAGGCTGAGGTATCCCCTGCAAGGAAGAAGAGTCTTCCAAGTCAAAGTATCCATTTTGAATGATGGAAATGATCCGGCAGTCCTGAGTGATTTCCATCCAATGTGAAAGGGAAAGAGGTAAAGAGAGAGTATGACTCTGAGGAAAGCACTTGGTCGTCACAGACGACTTGATCTGGGCTGAAAGGGCTGCTGAGGACCAGGGGTAGAAGCAACTGACCGACTGTGGTGGTCTCCTGGAAGACTTCTGCCTATGTGCAGATGAGACAGAATTGGAGGAGCGAGCAGGCCTTCGGACAGAGTGTCTTGGCAGGGAAATTCCTATGGAATTTAGGGACTGAGGAAAAAAGCAAGCATTTCAAACCCATGAGCTCCTGCCCTTTTCTTTCAAGAATTAAAAAAAACTCTGCAGTTGTACCAAAGGGCAGAGTTATCCAAAGGAACATCAAGCAATTTGGCCTTTATGTCATCAGGAAGAGACTGAAGGTGTAACCAAGAATGTCTTCAGAGTACAGATGCAGAAGCTGTTGTCCTGGAAGATGCCTCCACCGAATCTTAACTACATTTGATGGAATGTCTTGCTACCTGGGAAGAAGCAAACAGAAGAGAATGAATTTGGGATTTAGCCTCTGAACCAGCTAGTTTAGGAGTCTGGGAAGCCTGAGAAAGTAGGACCATTGAGTCCCCTACACGTGTCTGGTAATTATAGCCCTAACTGCTAAGGTGGAAGTATAAACCTTCTTCCCTAGTCTTTCCAAAATCTTGCTTTCCTTGTCAGAAGGAAAGAGCTTGGCAGAAGGCGACATGCAAGTGGATTTGTCAGATGTAATGGAGACCACAGCAGGGGCAGCAGCAGGACATTTAAAAAGAAATGTAGAGTTATCGGGGACCTTATAAAACCTGTCCGGTTATTTAGGAACAGGTGCCTGGGAATCTGGGTTTTTACAGAATGATGCAAAAGCATCTAAGAAAGCTGGAAGCACTGGTGGAACTGCTGAGGGACCAGGGGCTTCCAACTGGAGAAGGTCATAGCAACTCTTCTGCTCCTCTGAAATTTGGGAAGAATCCCATTTAAAAAATTCCTTCATCTTATAAATTGTTCCTCTAAAGGAAAGCTCTTCCAAATGGGAATCACCCCCATTAGAGACTCCTCTGGAGAGGCATATTCCAGAGAAGGAATCCGAGTGGAGTACACCAAGGAATCTTCATCCGAAGAAGAATCCTCTGAATCTGATTCAAGAATCAAACAGCCTGCACAGGAGTACACACTTGAGACAAGGAGAAGGCAGGCAAGAGAATAGTAGAAGCAGAAGCTGCAGGCCTCAAAGCCATCAGACTTTAATGAGACCTTGCGAAAAGGCATCCCAGTTTGACGGAGGGATGGAAAGGACAAGTGGAATGTTTTGTCTTCTGCTTCTTAGGTTTGTCTTGAGAAGAATGCCTGGACATAGGCCTTGCATCTGACGCTTCAATAGACTGAGGGGCAGGAGTGCCCCCCCCCCCCAGTCCTCCATAACAGCAAGCTGTGGTTACCCCAAGTCACCTGAACCAGACATCTGCATGGCCTTGGACATGCTAAGATCCACCCCCATGATGGCTTCCCCTGAGGTATCCATCGAAGCACAGCGTACCCCGCTGGGTTTTCACTAACCTCAAGGGGTACATCAGAGGAAGTAGGCACAGCTGAAAAGGATTCGGGCCTAACTTTGCTAACCTTCCTCTTCAAGGACGGCTCAGCCAAAGGACTGCCAGAACCCACCGTGTCCCCTAGCCGGATGTTTAAGTCTCCGATTTTTTTTAGGTAAAGATTTAAAGCCAACAGATGACTACGTAACGTCTTAGGCACAAAGGCCCAAGACTGAACAGGAAAAGTTATGTCTTACCATAACGTTCCATCTGCATTGTTGATCCTCATTCAGTCATTATGTATGGGTATCGGTTCCGAGCTCGGAACCGAGCCGGCCATTTTCCAAGCTCGCTTCAGCTTCAAACTCTCGAGCTAAACTCTTACTCACAACCCCCCTCTCCCTGTTACCTCAGATTAAGTTTGCAAGTTACAGAAGGTAGAGGCTACCTCTGGTAAAATAATGTAAGAGAACTGGATGGTGAGATCCACTAGAAACCACAGGAGGGGGAAGAAGGGAGGGTTGTAATGAGTGAATGAGGATCAACAATACAGATGGAACGTTACGGTAAGACAACTTCTTTATCTGATATTGTTAATCCTCGTTCATTCCTTACGTATGGGACAGAGTCCCCAGCTACCTCTATTCCTGGGAAGCTCTCATGGAAGGACATTCCGGAGCACCACAGACCCGAAAGATGCTCTTCCCCTTGAGACCAAATCCAATTTGTAATGATTGATGAAGGTAGCCCAAGTTGCAGCTGCACAGATGTTATGTAAAGAAGCTCTGGCATGGAAGGCAACAGAAGTTGCCACTGACCTTGTTGAATGAGCTTTCATGGTAGTAGGCAACGAGATATTACGTTGTGTGCAAATAAAAGTCACCCAGTCCTTCAACCATCTAGCTAATGTGACCTTAGCAACAGCAGATCCTAATCTAGGTCCAGAAAAGGCCAAAAATAACTGGTCAGATTTACGAAAGGGTTTAGTCCTGTTTAAGTAAAAACAGATTTGCCTGTGTACATCTAGGGTATGTAGGCAATACTCTCCTCTTTTGAATGATTGGGAAAGAAAACTGGCAATTCAGTGGCTTGATTAATGGACATTTCAGAGATCACTTTAGGCAGAAATGACGGATTAGTTCTCAGAGACACTATCTCTATGAAAAATCAAGTATGGACTCTTGATACAAAGCTTGAAGTTCAGAAATACGTCTGGCAGTAGTAAAAGTGACCAAAAACAAGGTTTTTCCATGACAAATACTTGAGGTCGCAAGAAGAGGCTGGTTTGAAAGGTGCCACTGTCAGAGCTTGTAGAACTAATGATAAATCCCCATGGTTGAATAGGTTCTCTAAATGGTAGCTTCAGATGATTCACACCTTTTATGAAGGTCTTGCATAATTTATGGGACATGAGGAATCTTGGACACTCATGAAAATTAGAAATTGCAGCCAAATGAACTAATGGTAGAGGCCGACAGACCCGATTGAAACAGGTCGGCCAGATAGTCTAGTATTATCGACACTGGTGCTGAAAAGGGGTCTACTTGTTTATCCTTCAGCCAACAGGTAAATCTTTTCCACTTGCTCAGATAAGTAATTCTAGTGGAAGACTTATGAGAAGCAATGAGAATATCACGTACTGGTAAAGAAAGATCATTCTGCCTGGCAATCAAGGTAATTGGAGTAGCCAAGCCGTTAGCTTCAGGTTGGGATGAATCAGGTTCTGTGGGTGTGAGATCAACTCCGGGGTTGGATGGAGAGAATCCATGGTCGATCTAGTAGGTGAGGCCAAAGGAAGGGGAACCAAATCTGTCGAGGCCAATAAGGTGCTATGGGGATCACCTTACTCTTCAACCACCAGGCTTTCTTCAGAAACTGGGGAATGAGGGGAAAGGGTGGAAATGCATAAAGACCACCTGAGGGCCAATCGTGGACTAGAGCGTCCATGGGTAACTGTCCTGGAGGGGGAATTAGGGCGAAGTAGTTGCTGCATTTGTAGTTGGTCAGGGATGCAAAGAGGTCGCAGCAAGGACGGCCCCAGAGGTGGAAGATCTCCACTACTATCAAGGCATTCAGGGACCACTCATGAGGTTGAAGAATGCACCTATTGAGTCTGTCTGCTATCATGCTGGAACTCCCGGGAATGTGCATAGCTAGAAGAAAACAGTTGGTAGCCATCACCCATTGCCATATTCTCATGGCCTCTCGACAAAGGGGATAAGATTTGGTTCCACCTTGCTTGATGTACCAGACCACCGCTATGTTGTCTGATTGAATCGCACTTGTCCCAGATGGCAGCAGGGGATGGAATGCTTGCAAAGCCAAAAGCACCGCCCTCAGCTCTATTTTTATTTTAATTTTTTTATTTTTATTTAACATTTGTTGACCGGGAATGTCCGACTAGGTTCCACAGAGCCTGTTTTCAGCGGAGGCCCGGGGAGAAATGCTCCAGACGCATGTCTTTGGAATGCTCTAGAACATTTATATGCAGATGGGCCTCCAGTTAGGACCAAGTGCCTTGGACTGTCTGTCCCTGACATAGCCCCCCCACCCCATCAGGGAGGCATCCGTGGTCACTGTGGCCTTGGGTTGCTGGGGAGAGAAGGGGCGAGACCACTGTGAGAGACTGTGTGTCATCCACCAACTTAAATCCTGTTTGCACTTGTGGGTTACTCGAATCATGGCTGAAAGAGGATGCTGAAAAGGATACCATTGGGTGAGCAGTAGCCATTGTAGAAGCCTCATGTGAAACCTGGCTAGGGGAACAATGGTGATGGAGGCTGCCATGGAACCAAACAGCTGTAGAACCGAGTGAGCCGTGGATTTGTCCTTTGAAAGGATTGGAATTTGTTGTTGCTTTATCCTTAAAATTCTGTGCTCTGGAATTGCAGCTCTGCAGTTTTTTGTGTCCAAGATAACCCCTATGAATTCTGTCGACTGAGATGGGGTGAGATTGGATTTCTGCCAGTTTATGGTTATGCCTAGCCTTTGAGCAGCGAGGAGAGAGTATGCCAGGGCTTTTTCCAGTAGATGTCTGGTGGGGGCAGAAGTGAGTCAGTCATCTAGGTATGGAAACACCTGGAATCCTTGAAGTTGCAAGTGAGCTGTGACAACTGCCATGCATTTTGTGAACACACTGGGGGCTGTACAGAGTCCGAAGGGCAGTACTCTGAACTGGTAGTGACTGGCTCCCGCACGGAAGCGTAGAAATCTTCTTGATGGCCTATCCACCTTTATGTGGTAGTACGCATCTTGAAGATCTATACAGCACATCCAATCATCTTTTTCCAAAAGTGGGAGGATAGACTGAATTGTGACCATCCGGAATTTTTATACTCTCACAAACTTGTTCAATACACTGAGATCCAAAATTGGTCTCCAGTTCCCAGTTTTCTCTGGCACCAAAAATAGTCTTGAGTAGAATCCGGAATCCTATCTGGTCTGGAGGGTCTATTTGGATGACTCTTTCTTAGCAGCTTTTCTATCTCTGGTGCTGCTTCTTCCCTTTGACTGGGTGGAACGATGGGAAGATTTTTTGAAGGGACAGGACAAAGATCGAAAGGGATATAACCTCTGGTTATGATCCTTTGTACCCAAGAATCGGTGGTGATGGTTAGCCAGGCAGAAGGGTACAAGGAGAAACGTCCCCCAACCACCTTCAGAGGAAAAGTTGGGCCGCTCTTCAGGAGCCCTGGTACGATTGACCAAGGAAAGAATCCCTGGAATCCTAGTTACATGGTCCCCCCCCCCCCCGCCCCGAAAGGAGAGTCTTCCCTGTGAGTTTCCCCCTCTGCCTCTGGGGGAGAACTCAGCCTGAGCATCATGGAACGGACCCTGAGATTTCTTGAACCGTATCTTCCCACTCTTTTGGTTTCGGGAGAAAGCACGTTGAGGGAAAGAACAGCAGACACCTACGGCAGAAAGGGTCTTACCATCCTGTTCACATCTGGCCAGTGCACTTTTAACTTTGGGCCCAAACAACGAGGAGGGCTCAATGGGGGCATTAAGAAAAGAAGACTTTAAAGGTTCTGCGAAGTTGCGCAAGCGCATCCAGGCGTGTTGTCTCAAGACTGCAGCTGAACCCGCAGCTCTAGTTGCTCCTTCTGATGCATGAGATATCAGTCGCATAGAGGAGTTAGATATAGACTCAATGGTATCCAGCTGAGAGGCCACTGTCACAGACCTCAGACACGGCACCAACCAAGGTTTCAAAGAGCTCAGAAACCAGATCCCTTTGAAGCCTGATGAACTGTGCCATATAATTCAGGGACCTGACAGCAAAGGTAGCTGAAGCAAAGGTGCGCTTCCCTACCCTGTCCAGGGCCTGGGACTCTGTTAGGCAGACAGTCTGGCTTTCTTCTTCTGCCAGATCCTTTTTTGTTGTGGCTGCCACCACCAAAGCATCCACAGGAAGACCTTTGGACCAATGGGGATCTGAAGCAGGAGGGGTCAAGATCTTATCTGGCCTCCGGGAAATAGCTTCGATGGTATCAGGGGCCTTCCAAGCACGCTGCATGATGAACCTGACAAGTTCATCAGCAGGTGGAGTAACCCAGCAGGTAGGGAGCTGGGCGCGAAAGGCCTCCAGGAACACAGATTCCTCAGGGGTTGGATTAGAGGACTGCCAGTCACCTCTGTTTCAGGATTTCGAGGATATCACCAAAGGATAACTCAGAGGGTGACCGAGGGGATCCTTCCCCCTCATCGAAATCTGTGTCTTCGGTGAGGGACTCCTCTGTGGAGTCCATGTGCTTCCTCTTACACGAACTTTTCCGGTGGACCTCCTCAGCGGGAGAAGCTGGAGAAGACCATGGAAAGGGGGATTCCTGAGGGAATACGTCCTGCAGCCCTTGAACCCGGTGTCCACTAGATGCAACTTGTGAAACCAGTGTACCAGAGGAGGGCGGAGGTATAGACAGCCTGGTATCGCCAGCAGCAGTGAAAGCCTTCTCCATCAGTTGGAAGGCTGGTCCACCCGAAGAGGAGTGTATGTCTAGGACAGGGGGCACTCCTCCCCTAAGAGGCTCAGCCTGCCGACCTGGAGTCCCTGGATGGCTGTGGAGCAGCAAGCTATGCGTGTCACAGCTGACATACTGGGTTTTAGCAAAACTTTCCTGCCACAAAGGCAACTGCAGTTCCTTAGTGAGATCCATAAAGGGAACCGCAGAAGGGGAAGACTGTGCTATATCCATGGACTTCAAAGGCAATGAAGGAGGAGAATAAGAAGGTGTCTTTGGAGATGAGTGATTACCTCCCAAGGAAGGATAGTTCCTGAGGGGTGGAATACCTCTGGCCAAGAATGCCTGGTCCACAAGACGCAACACCATGTTCGGAAAGGCTTCTACTGGACCTCTCAGACTGAGGGAGAAACAGGCCTGTTCACAAAAAAGGCAGACTATGCCCATCTCATCTGACCGCGCAGAGGACAACAGTGCTGAGAAAGACTGGACTACTGTTGTCTGCACGGAAGAAGTCAATCGGTGCAGAGGTCATTGTCTACACCAACACAGGGATCGGTGCCGAAGTGGTGGGAGTCTGTGCTGAAGCTGGAACCGACAAAACTGGAGCCAACAATAAAGGCCTCTGTTCTGAGGAAGATCTCGGAGCAGACACTGTCAAGGTCTGCGCAGACTGAACGGTCGGTGCCGATACAGTGGTAATGGTCTGAACAGAGGAGCCCCTCGGTGCCGATATACAGAAAGCTGCAGGAGACGACGGAGCCAAAATCACTAATGGAGCTGAAGGCCTAGGCACCGAAAGCACTGGGGCTGACAGAGCTCCGGAGCTGAAAATTTAGCCTTTTTAGGTTTTGGTTTGTGAGGGTCCTCAGCCGGGGATGAAGGCAAGGATTTAGCATTAGTAGAAAGATCCATTTTCTTATGGGCTTTAGGAGGGGTTGAGACCTCAGATCTAGAAATAGCCTCTGAAAAGGGAGATTTTAGAAGTCCCTTCAGTATGAGCTTGTTTTTCATTTCAATTAAAGTTCTATTAGAAAAGTTCTCACAAATAGTACAGGGTGGTTCAACAGATAAATGGGAAGCTCCCAAACAATAAACACCCAAAGAGTGTGCATCAGAAGTAGGCAGTTTGTGTCCACAATCAGAACACTGCTTAAACCCCGGACTACCTTTTTTATTTGCCATATTAATAAAAAAGTTCCAACAATGGTACAAGAGAGTACCCGAAGGTATGAGAGAGAAAGGGAAAAAGATTACCAACGATGGTAAGAGAAATACCTCGCAGTACCAGAAGTAAGAGACAAAAAAAACCTGAGGAATTTATGAACGCTAGATGCGATAGGGTAAGAGACAATAAAATACCTTTTCTGACAGCAAAGTAATTTGTAAAGCAATTAAATAACAATCGACTGTACTTAGCTCAAGAGAAGTAGCTTGACACGACCGGATGGCAATGCGGCAAACAAAATCTGAGATAACAGGGAGAGGGGGGTTGTGGGCAAGATTTTAGCTCGAGAGTTTGAAACTAATGCGAGCTTGGAAAATGGCCGGCTTGGAACCAATACCCATAAGTAAGGAATGGACGAGGATGAACAATATGAGATTGGTGGTTGTGAGTAGGCCCTAGACAGAACAAGAAAAGCTTGTGATTATCCTTGTGTGGAATTTGCCTTCCACACCTATACTTACCCTTCCTGGATGTCTAACAACAACAGGAGACAGTAACAAGGAAATAAATCCCCTAAACGGTACTTCTCTGAAACTGGAAGGCGAACCAACGATATCAGACAGCAGAACGAACATAAAAGTCAACCTTTCAGAATGGCTTGGAAAAAGTTCTGAGGATGGTATGTGCAGACATCCCTTTTATGGCTGATGTTCTCCATGACTTTGTGAGACATCCCACATATTGGCAGTGGCAAGATCTTATATACAGGCCAGACTTTGGGTCGACTGGTGGAACACAACCCCATATGTAAAGCATATTGCAAACACTGAATAGAACATCCAATGTACCAGAGGAGGGCGGAAGTATAGACAGCCCGGTATCGCCAGCAGCAGTGAAAGCCTTCTCCATCAGTTGGAAGGCTGGCCCACCCGAAGAGGAGTGTATGTCTAGGACAGGGGGCACTCCTCCCCTAAGAAAGTGGATCTAGTTTATGAGAAAGACACCAAACAGAAAACCCTCTTCCATTTGGATAAGTAGAACTTCCTATTACTGGGTTTTCTGGCCTCCTACAGGACCCAAAGCCTATCCTCAGAAAAAAAGGTGTCTACATGGAATCAAATCCCCATCACCCACATAGTCAGTTGAAGAGTGGACAGATGGGGATGGATGACAGATCCCTGGTCTTGTGTGAGTAGGTCCACCCTATCAGGTAAACTGTGACGATTACACTTGGCTAAATGCAAAAGAGGGAACCAATGCTGTCTCAGCCAAAAAGGAGTCACTAGCAAGATTTTGGTAGCATCTTGAACAGGACTTTTGGAATGAGACGAAGGGGAGAGAAGGCATAAAAAAAATCCCCTTCAAGGAAAGAGAGAGGGCCATCCACCTTTTATACCTGAAGACATTGAGCTCTGGCATAAAAAAGAGCAAGTTGTCTGTTCAGAGGGGAAGCAAATAGATTTACTCGAGGGGTACCCCACTGGTGGACAATGCCCAAAAACATCCCTGTGAAACATCCACTCCAGGGATAGTGATATAGACCTGCTCAGAGAATCTGCCACAATGTTCTGACCAGACAGAATATAAACTGCCTGAAGTGCCACTTGATACTGGATAGCTAGCTCCCACACAAAGTCCTAATCTGCACAAGAGACAAGACCTTGTCCCCCCTTGCTTGTCAACATACCACATAACTGTGGTATTTGTCTGTCGGTACTTTGAGGGGCCCTGGGATGAAATGCCTGAAGAACCAACAGAAAAGTTCTCCTCTCTGACACTGATGTGGCCTTTCCTTTGTTGGAGACCAGAGGGCCTGCACTTTTAGATAGTCGAAAGAAGCCCCTCCAACCCGCATCTGAAGTGTCTGAACAGCTCCTGGGAGGGGAGAGGAGGTTGAAAAGGAAGCCCTGGATTGAGGGACAACTGCCGAATCCACCACTGAATTTCCAGTTTCAGGCATGGAAGAAGGACTATGAAATCTAGAAGATGAGTGCTGAAGCCAAACTGACTTTAAAAACCATAGAAGCTTTCTCATATGGGAGTTTGGTTACAGGGAGAATAGGACTGGTGGAGACCATGAAACCCAGAGCTTTTGGGCTTGAAAGAAGGCAATGACAGTTGAGGCCTTGGGAGGAACAGTCTGATCATGCATCCCAGAAGCATGTCATCTGTGAAGGTGTCAAGAAAGACTCTTACAAATTTATAGTGAACGCACAAAAACACTGAATGGTGGATGCCACTGGAAATCTTCATTCGTTCAGTGTTTTTTTGTGCTTGCACTTTTGTTGTTACAATGGCTGGATGCATTGCTTTTAGTTTTTTTTTTTACTTTAATTTAAAGATAACCCAAGGATTGCAGGAGAGAAATGGCAAAATAAAGATGCTGCAGTAGAATTCTCTGGAGAAGTTGCCTGAAAAAGTAGGTTGTCTAAGTAGGGAAAGACCAGCTACTCCTTTAGCTAGCACAATCACAGCAGCAAGGCATTTGGTGAATACCCATGGGGCAGTACAGATGCCAAACGGCAAAGAAGTGAATTGAAAATTCCATGAAGCAGCAGAGAAGTGTAAAAACTTCCTGAAAAGGGGCTGAATACGGATATGAAAATACACATCATTGAAGTCCAGAGAAACTAGAAAAGCCTGAGGAAGAAGCAGAGGAAACAGTCTGAAGGGACAACATCCGAAAGGAAGGGACCTTCAGAAAGGTGTTTAGGTGAGGGAGATCCAGAATGGGTTTCAAAGTGCCCTCTTTCCTGGGGACCAAGAACATTCTAGAATAAAAATACATCTCCCTTTGAGAAACTGGAACTTCTTGAATAGTTCCCACAAGTCGAGAGATCCTGAAACACATCCACAAAAAAAGGTAGTTTTCGAGGGGGGCTAAGGAATGCCCATGAAAGGGGGGGGGGGGTTCATACCACGTAATAACCTTGGCGAATGATAGAAAGAATCCCGGATTCCAGGGTGTAATCTTTAACCAAACAGGAAGATATAAGGAAAGAGAAAGAGGAAATGTGGCAGAGAAGTACAGGATAGTCAGACAGCACCTAGTTTGTCAGTAAAAGGAGACTTCTGATCTACAGGACTCTGGGTAGCCTTAGCAGGGGAGACCTTCTACCACCCTTCTTACCTTTTGGGGACAGCAAGACTGCCTGCAAACAAAAGCCGGCTTACTACAGTGATTCCTTTGGAATTTGGGTACATGAGAAACAAAGATGTGCTTTACATTTTGTAAAGCCTTACCCTTTTCCTAGAGAGACTTGAACAAATCAGCAGCACCGCCAAAGAAATGCTTGTTATCCAGAGGAGCATCCATCACCTTAGCCTTAATATCAGCAGGAAAAGGCTGAAGCCAAAGCCAGGAGTGTTTCCTCAGCACACAGCCAAAAGCAGCAGCCCTAGAGGAGGCATCTGCTGCATCATAACTACATTTAATATAGTGGCAAACCACCAGAGTAGTAGTCCCAAACAAGCAGAGAGCAGAAGTCTTTCCCTCACAGTCCAGGTTAGAAATAACCTCACAAGCCTGAGATGGAAGAGCCAAAATATATCTTGTGATATTAATCGGATAACTGACGGCCCTAAAAGCACGGGTAAGCTGATGTATAAACCTTCTTACCCAATTGTCCCACACTACAACTGCATCAGAAGGAAGCACCTTTGTAGAAGGCAGAAACTTTGATAGCTTGTCAGATGCCACAAACAGAGGGGGCAGCTGACGGGCAATATTAAAGAACTTACCTTATAAACCTATCAAGTTTTTTTGAAGCCGGGGGCTGTGAATCAGGAGCCCGGGATGCAACAGAAAATGCATCCAACATGGCAACTAGGACAGAAGTAACACCAGAAAATCTACAAGAGTTCATTTGCAAAAGTAATACCTCTTCTGAACCTCAGACACCTGGGCACAATCCCATTTAAAAAATTCCATCATTCTGGAAAGTGTGTCCCCAAAGGAAATCGCATCAAAAGGAGAGCCAAAACTAGTAGACTATGGTTCTAAGGAAGAGGAATCAAAGAGATACAGAAACTGGGAAGAATAGGCAAGGGATTCCTCTGAGGAGACCAAGGTGGGGCAGGAACAGAAACTTCTTTAGGAGTTTTCAAACCCACAAGGGCACTAAACAAACCTTAAGTGAAATTCTGCCATTCACTCTGAGGGTGCTAAGAAGCAGAAGAAACAGGTTTAGGATCATATGAAGTTACTAGGCTACTGGCCATGAAGTCCTTTCAAGTCTAGCCAAGAATTGGGGTAGATGGTGACTTCTAAAGTGACTGCTTTGAGGTCGGATCTTACCAGGGATGAAGACACTGTAGGGATGATGCAGTGATTACTCATGTTGGTTAATACCAAGTCCAAGATATTTTCACCTCTTGTGGGGGTGTCAAACATCTAGTTCAAGGCATTTGCATTGACAAAATCAGGGAATCTCTGGCCATTTGTGTTTTGGCATGAGTATTTCTCCCAGTTTATGGTTGGATGGTTAAAGTTGCCCAGGATTAGGGTAAAGGGTTGAATCTTGATAGATTCGAAGAGGTCCAGATGGGTGTAGTGGGCATCTTGAGTCAGAGTTAAAGGCCTATAGCTAGCTATGATTTGAATAGGGGTCTTGTCAATTACTAACTGCACCTGGAGTGTTTTCTGTGCATCGTACTGTTTGACCAGCCTAGAGGTGTGTATGCCTTTTATATATACTGCAACTCCACCTCCTTTTGTTTTGCTGCCCATGGACTGGGGGGTCTGAATGAATGACAGGATGAGTGACCTGGTATGGCTGGGGTGCTCCACACAGCTTTGAACCAGGTTTCTGTGACTGCACAATTGTCAGCTTCTTCCAGGGATAAGAATGCTTGCAATGAGCACAGTTTAATGTTTAGACTCCTAGCGTTTAGCAGCATGACCTTTAATTTACGTTTTGATGAAATTTTCATGTTGGTAATTTTGACCTAATGGCATTGCCTAGAAAAGGCACTATGGGGGAGGCAACAGCCTTTGCCTTAGTGCCTTTTTTAGGCAATGCCATGAGGTCAAAATTACCAACATGAAAATTTCATCAAAATGTAATTTTGATGAGTACTTTGTTTCTTCTTTAAAGGGATGTCAGCCTTGTAAAACTTAAAAGGTACAGACCCCATACGGCACTAATTGTACTCTGTACCTTCTCCCCAAACAAAATCTGAGGAATACCCCTAGTTCGGTAATGATCAGCTGCTGGTCCCCCTGAACATCCAAAGCAGACATCTGTAAGGCCCCAAGGTCCTGCGTGAAGACGGATCCATGATGGCCTCTGAAGTCGTTGTGGCATGGGAACCAGAGCCAGAAGATCTTCTGGGCTTTCACTAACCTCAAGAGACATCCAGTGGAGGCAGCAGAGCTAAAGAATCGCACATAACTTTCTTGGCCTTCTTCACAGATGTCTGACCCTCGCAATGGGAAGTCCCTTCCATAGCTTCTTTTGCCAAAAGCTTAAATTGTTGATTTTCTAAATATATGGACAAAGAAGAAAGCTGACTATGCAGTGTCTTTGAAATGAAAACCTGGCAAACAGAACAGGATGTATGCTCGTAATAAACACCTAGACAAAATAAACACTGCTCATAGGTTCATAGGTTGGTACTAGGCTATGGGCCCCAGGGCCTATACAAGCCTATCCATAACAATTGCCTGGCTATTTCTTCCCACAATGTTTACCTCCCTGGACCCCTGTCTAGCAGGGCAACTGATGTGATGCCCGGGGTAAATTTCCTATCTCCCATCCAATTGTCAAGGTTCCTTCTGAAGAAGGCCAAAGAGGTGCACTGCTTGACATGTATGGGCAAGTCTTCCAGAGTTTGGGGAGTCTCTGGGTCAGGAACCTATCTGCTCCAGCATGTTTTGCTCATTGTGATGACAAAAGTTAGATCCCTGGAGCGTGTGGCTCTGAGGGATTGGGATTTCTTTAAGTGTAGCATGTCCAACAGCTCTGGGTTTGACATGGCCTTGTATGTTAAGCAGAGATCACCTCTGAGTAGACAATATATGACAGTATAGCTGGAGTTTGAGACAGTCAGCATAAAGCATCTGCTTTAGGCCAGTGATTCTTTTAGTGAGGTATTTCTGCGGCCTTTCCAGTTGTTGCAGATGTCTTGAGAGGTACATACCAAATGGGGCATTGTATTCTATAATGGGTCTAACGAGGGATGAGTACACAGTGGGACAATGAACTCCTTTTTTCTGGATGAAAAGCCCTTAGTGATGAGGTGTGCCACATAGGATTTCCTGACTGTTGTGGCGATGTGGTTATGGAAGGTGAGACCATTGTCCACCTGTGTCCCTAAGTCTCATCACACTTTTGGTGTTTAGTGTACTGCCACCAATGTGGTAATTCACAGGTAAATGTTTTTTCCCCAAAGGGGATAACTATACATTTCTTGGCATTGAGCTTGAGCCCATGGCTCTGGCACCAAGCAATTGTTTCTGTAAGGCCCTTTTGTACAATATCCACATCATTTGGGGATTCAATAATGGCTCCCAGTTTGCAGTCATCTGAGAACTTTGTCAGCCAGAGTCCCTTAGTGTTGGCCCGTACTTCACAGAAGTAGATGCCAAACAAGAGCTATCCCAGGACTGAACCCAGAGATGCTCCACTTATCACTTGTGTGGAGCTGGATTTGGAGTCTGCTACTTTTACAGTCTGGGTTCTGTCAGTAAGCCAGTTGGCAACCCATCGAGTGACGTAGGGATTAATGCCCAGTTTAGTAAGTTTATCGAGGATTCCAGAGTGGGGGATGGTGTCAAAGGCCTTGGCGAGGTCCAGATAGGCTGTGTGGACCACCTTAGCCTTGTCCACAACTCTGGAGACTGATTCGAAGACAATCAGGAGACAAGATCGGCCCTTCATGAACCCAAACTGGGCGGGGTCCAGTGTTTCAAGGTTGCCAATGTCCTTGTTTATAAGTTCCATGATAATTCTTTCCATGGCCTCGCAGATCAGGCTCGTCAGACTGATGGGGCGGGAGTTTACAGGATCCAAGGTGGATCCCCCCTTTTGGAGTGTGATAACTAGCTGTGCGCCACTCAGTGGGCACGAAGCCTGAGGCGAGCCTATGATTAAACATGACATTTGGGTGAGGTGCCAGTTCATTTTGTAGTTCATGTAATACACAACCCGGGATGTTGTCTGGTCCCATGGATGCTGTATTCTTAGCTTTAGAGAGTGCGTTGTTTACCTGTGTGGCCGTTATTACGGGAATTTGGCAATCTTTAGGTATTGAGATGGGCCCTTTAGGGGGTGACAGGGGGTGAAGTTGGCACTGAATCGATCTGCCAGGATATTGGCAATATCCTTGGGATCAGTATATTTACTGCCATTCTGTTGTAGCTCAGAGCAGATCTGAGCATTGCCATTTAGATTCTATACATAGCTATAGAATGCCTTGTGGTAGTCTTTGGAAACATTGGCAATTTTATTTTCGTAACTAGCTTTGGAGGATTTTTGAGGGATCTCAGCTTCTTACTGAGGCTGGTAAGAGGTTTTTTTGCATCCTGGGATTTCCCTCTTCTGCAACAGTTTCTTCCTTTTGTTGTAAAGTTTATGGCAGGGGACCACCAGATTGGCTTCCTTTTTTTTGGAGGACAGCATCTAGATTCTATTTGGGATGGCATGATTCATGCACGAGTGGATGTGCTCATACAGTGCCTTAGTGTAGGATTCAGCAGTCGAACTTTCAGTTCTCATCAGCATGGGTGTCATGAAGTTCGTCACTTCTGACTTGACTAGCATGAAGTCGGCTTTGGAGAAGTTTTTTTACGGAGGTTTCCTTACTGAGGGGTAGGGGAGGGATGTGGATGCCAAGGGTGATTAGTTTATGGTCAGACCTGACCAAAGAGGGGGTGACCATAGGTGTGGAGCATCGATTTCCCATGTTGGTAATGACCAGGTCTAGGATACTGGAGCCCCCAGTGGGACTACAGATTAGTTGATTCAGGGCACTGGAATTTATGAATTCCAAGAACCGTTGGGTAATGGTGTTGGCACATGAGTAGTTTTCCCAGTTATAGGCAAGGTAGTTGAAATCACCCAGTATTAAGGTGTTTGGTTGTATCTTAATATTTTCCAGCATGTTTAGAAAGGTGTAGTGAGAATCTTGGAGCATTGTGGGGGATCTGTAGCGAGCTACAATTTGGATTGCAGTCTTATCTAGTGTTAGTTGCACCTGGAGAATTTCAGATGCATTGTGTTGGGCAACTAGCCTGGTGGTGTGTGAATATGCTTGGTGAATATGGACACTCCACCTTTAGTGTTTTGTTTGGTGGCTGAAAAGTGTGGTAAAAGCTGTAGCCTGGTATTGCAGGGGTGCTCTCTGGAGCCTTGAACCAGGTCTCAGTTACTGCACAGATATCAATGTTTTCCAATTTTAGGAGTGCCTCGAGAGTGTGCATTTCGAGGTTTAGACTTCTAGCACTGAGTAACATTACCTTCAGATTTTGCATGCTTGTACCCGTTATGGTGGTGGTGGTGGTTTTGTCCTTTGAACTTTGCCTAAAAAAGGCACTATAGGGGTGGCAGGAGCCTTAGCCAGTATCTGAATCCCAGGGGCAACAAGTGCAGACCATCTCTGGCAAAGTATCGTGGTCTGTTGATCATGTCATCCCAGGAAAACAGATACTAGATCCCCTTTGAATGACACCAGAAGCTTAGCCAATTGTTGGTCAATCATTTTGTCCTTATACTGTGATATCATTCTGGGTGAAGGCAGGATGCTACTCAGGGCTAGGGACATACCTGCCTGGGCCACATGATCCGAGAGCTCTTCCATGTCTCTTTTCATGTAGTCCAGGGAGGTATGTCTCAAGTCATTCACTCCAACATGGACAATGACAGTCATATTTGTACTTGTTGTGGAGTGACTTGAGTGCATGTGTTATGTGGCAGATCCTGGCGCCAGACAGGCAGCTGACTAATTTTCTCCTTGTTTAGCCTGGTGAGTGCTACATCAGTGTGCCTGACTAGAGAGTCACCCATGACTAAAGTGTTGGGTACATTGTCTTGCCTTAGGGGCTGCTATTAGGTGACACACTGGTGTTGTGAGCTATGTGACACTTTGGTTGTGACTGGTGTTTGTTTGCGTTTCAGCTTTGGAGGTCCTTGTTGCTTGGGCAGGTTACTGTTAAGGGCCTCCACATATGAGGGTTTAGTGTTTCTATGTGAGGGCGTTGATGGTGTGGGTTTAGAAGGGCTACGTGTTGCTTGAGGTGTAGTGCGAGTGTTAAAGTTCAAGTTAACTAATTTCCATGTCAGGATTGCTACCTCAGCTTGTATTTCAACAATATATTTTTCAACATATGATGAACTACACTGGCGTCAAGAAACTGAAAGAACTTTTAAAACGCTTTTAGAATGTTTTTAAAGTATTAGTGTTTTCCATTTTGCTATTTTGCATGTTCATTTATTTAACATGAAGATTTTAAACATACTTGTATTAACATGGACAGCTGCTTATTACTGCATTGCTCTGAATTTTGTAAGCATGATTACAACGGTTACTCCATATAAGTTCTGGGTTCAGAGAAACTCCTAGGAAGCATACATTCTTTATAACAGAAAATGGTAGTTCAACTTTGTTCCACAAGATGGCACTGTATTAAAAGCTTTTTTAGAAAAGGTTTTAGAGATTTTAAAGTTTAAATTAAAGTGACTATCAAAGAGTTTGCAAACTTTTAGACAACTGGTATGATATTTGATTCTAATCATTAGTGCAATTAGGTCAATAGTACTTTTTATGCAAGAAATTAAGGCATTTAGAATGTGCCTTTAAAAGTTTTCATGACAATTTTCAATTATGCCTCATTTACTATGCAGCATGAGACTGGTGGTTTTAAATGTTAATTGACGTATATGTATGTACTGATGTAGTTACCAGCCCACATCTGAGTAAGTTTTTGAAACGAAAATGTACTTGCATTTGGAGCATTAGTGTGGTTTCAGTGTTTTATTCCTGTGAAGCGAATGCTTGGATTAAACTATTTTAACAGGTATTGTTGTTGCCTCACAGCAAGAGGTTCTCCCGTTCGATTCTCTGCTGGAGTGCGGGGCGTGCCTTCTGTGTGGAGTCTGCATTTACTCCCCGCGGTTGGGTGGGCATTCGAAAAACATGCATAAACGGGCGTGCCTTCATTGAAGGTTGAACGTCGAGCTGGCACCTCGGCATTTGTGAAAGTCTACTGCCAATCATTAGTGGACTGGAGTTCTGCTGTGGCGAGCCGTAACCGGGAAAAGCCGAAAGACAAACAGCAGCAGCTGAAAAGCTTTGTTCCTTGGCGTTTTTATCCTGTGGATTTCTGTGGACTACATTGTTAAATCAACAACTGCAAGGCTCGACTAAGTCGTCCTGTCCGTAGGCTTCATTGTGTTTTCTTCCAGGGTCTTGGCATATGTTTTTTTTTTTTTACGAGTGTTAACCTCCTCTTGACTATCTAGCACAATCTTGGGTGGAGAGACCTTTGCTTCCAGTTTGGCTATGTAAGTGAATCTCTTGCAGGTTGTAGTGTTGGGTGGTAGGAGGAGAGGGTTGCCGGTGTACATGAGGCAATTGCTGCATTGCCCCAGTATGCCCAGATTCACCAGGTGGGACAGCAGAAACCACCGGAAGCTGACTCTTGGACATGCCTGGTTTGGTGCTTTTTTTTCCTAAAGTACAACAGCTGTTTTCCCTTACCTTAGCAAGGTACTTTGCAATTATATGCTGTTAGTACCTACAATTACTTTCTCCTTATTAACAAGGAGAGTTGAGTGATTGTATCAGTTTAAGGCTAAGTAACAACTAAGCAATTTCTCATCTCACTGAGCTACTGGGGAACTTTATGGGGACTATCTTTATGGGGAATCTGTGTCCCGCACTGGCATTTACCTTTTCTGGCTGGCATGAACCCCAAAAGCAACAAAAACAAAGGAAAAAAAAAGATAAATCCACCCAATGGTGAACTTGTTTGAAAATGGCTTTGTGAAATAGCAAACTAAGAGTGTTCGTTCATACCAATGATCGAAACTGGTGTCCAGAATGGCAGCAAAGTTCATAGGTAGGTACTAGAGTCTGAATGTATTTCTTTTGATGACTTCTAATAGGCTATGTTCACTTGCTCTGCTTTCTTAGGTTCATGGGTAGGTACTAGGCTATTGGCCCTAGGGCCTACATAAGCCTAGCCAAAAAGGTACCCTGGCTTTCGTCACCCAAGAAAATTATTTTCTTGTGCCCCTGTCGAGCAGAGCTACAGAAGTGATCCCTAGGGTGAATTTCTTATCTCCCATCCAATCATCAAGATTTTTCTTGGAGTGCTAATGAGCTTTGTTTGATATAGACAAGTAGTTTATTCCAGAGTATGGGAAGTCTCTGGGACAGGAATCTATCCCTCCAGCATGTTGTTTATTGTTGTGACAAGGTTTAGGTCCCTAGAGCGTGTAGCTCGGAGGGATTGGGATTTCTTTAAGTGGAGCATGTCCAACAGATCTGGGTTTGACACAGCTTTGTATGTTAGGCAGAAATAGCCTTTGAGTAGGCAATATGCGATGGAGTAAAGCTGGAGTTTTTTTTAAGACGGTCTGCGTAGGGCATCTGTTTGAGGCCGGTAATCCTCTTTGTGAGGTATTTCTGCAGCCTTCCCAGTTGTAGATGTCTTGTGAGTTACATACCAAAAGGGGCGTTGTATTCTATAATGGGTCTAATGAGTGATGAGTAGAGGGGAACAATGACCTCTTTTTTCCTGGATGAGAAACCATTTGTGATGTGTGCCACACAGAATTTCCTGACTACTGTGGCAATGTGATTATCAAAGGAGAGACTACTGTCCACCTGTGTCCCATGGTCTCATCACACTTTCAGTGTTAAGTAGACTACCGCCTATGTGGTAGTTCATGGGTACAGAGTTTTTACCAAAAGGGATTACAATGCACTTTTTGGCACTGAGCTTGAGGCCATGGCTTTGACACCAGGCAACTGTCTCAGTGAGGCCCTTTTGTAGGATGCCCACATCGTTAGGAGTTTCGATTATGGCTCCTAGTTTGCAGTCATCTGCGAACTTCCTTAGCTAAAGACCCTCTCTGTCTTGGCCTGTACTTCAGAGAAGTAGATACCAAACAGGAGAACACCCAGGACTGAACCAGCAACAGCTGCAAACCTTCTTCCTCTTAGCCCACTCCTCACCCCCTTCATCCATTTCACTATTGATAATTTGTTGTATGTTAAGGTATTTAGCCCCTCTCAATAGTCATAGCCTTCAGTCCCTCCTCCTCAACACTTTTTCTTCACTAAACACCAAACGGAGGTGCAAAGTCTCCAGCTGCTTTTATTTTTAGCTACACTGTGTGCAGCAAACAATGAGCAAAGGAGAATACGAATATAAAACAGAATAAAATCTGCCATTGCAGACTAGTAAGCAGCATACAAATTCTACCTGTGGTGTACACCTACACAATTTTTCTTGGAGAAACCTTCCAGTCCTTGAACAAGGGTGCCTGTATGTTTACCTTATTTCCTTGGCTGTCCTTTGATAATTAGCTAGGTTAGGAGAGTGCCTTGGATTCTCCCCTGCTACTTTAAATTCCAATTGATGCCGCCCCCCCCCCCCCCCCCCCAAGTGATTGCTCAGGTACAACACACCAAAGGTTTTAAAAACCCTGGATGCCATATTTGCTCTAATTGCAGCCGAAAGCCCTCCAGGTGTAGCATCCCTAGTAAGTGATGGTATTATTTTTCTTTTTTTAATGTTGTATTCCACACTGTAAACTCACTGTCCCCACATAGAGTGGTACAATAATGTCTCTCTAAGGTAGCTTTCCAGTTATTTTTTATTGCTGGTATAGTTTATATCTGGATATTAGAAGCTTATGTTTTTGCTTGCTCCCAATTTCAGTAAACCTGATTCGGAGTTCCTCTAAATGATAGTGCTAAGGTAGAAATACTCTTGCTGAATGATATGTATGGTAAACTGGTGAAACTGCTACATTGTTGCAACAGTATATTCCATCTAGTTACACTGACTGCTGCTACTGAATACTCTGTTTCTGTAAGTTAAACATACATTGTAAAGTGCTGAATGATATTTATGGTAAACCTGTAAAACTGCTACGTTGTTGCCTGTTGTCTGGTAATAGTATATTCCAACTAGTTACACTGCTGCTGTATATTCTGTTACTGTAAGTTAAACATACATTGTAAAGTACAGAATATTTATGGTAAACTGGTGAAACTGCTACACAGTTGCAATATTGTCTGGTAATAGGATATTCTTAACTAGTTATACTGACAGTAATCTACCAGTGTAGTACCTCGCAGGATGCGCAGTAGCAAATCCCACCCCTAACATGCCCACGCATTACAAAGCTACATTCCTATTAATTAGCTTTCATGTAGCTGCCAGTTACAATCGTCTAAGAACGTTAGCTGAAAGAAACCATTATGTTAAAGTAAAGTTAAAGACGAAAATAAAATTCAGTGCCGCAAAGAAGTTTATTGGTACATTAAAGAACGCAATGAAAGACATACACATACTAACTACATAACTAATCCGCTGAAATATATTTAAAAAAGACATGCATTATAAAAACAGCTGAAATATTTCGGTAGTTGTGCATTAAATGGTTACTATTTTCTAAATAATTCTATTACATTACGTTTTTGTATGGCACATGATCGGTGCATTAAGAGTGGTCATAGTCAAAAGACAGTACAATTACACTTGTTTAAACTGTCAATGATGTTAACGTCATTTGTTTTTCCTTCAGCTCAGCCCTGCTGAAAGATCGTGTTCTTCTATCATTTATTATTAGCATTACTTACCGCTTGGGTTACATGCTGAATTATGGTACATAAGAATGTACAGATGTTTTTCTGAAAACATACTTAGTTTAGGACAGTGGAAATTAGCATGCCTCGCCATGTCATGGTTACATACTGAATGTAAGGCGTTTTTCTAAAAACGTTAGGACAGTGGAAAATTAGCGATTATTGTAAATAAGAATACATGGTGAATGATGCTAAATAAGACTGTACAGGTGCTTTTCTAAAAACGTACGTAGTTTAGGACAGTGGAACAGCTGAATGCAAGGTGTTTTTCTAAAAACATACGTAGTTTAGGACAGTGGAAATGCTGAATGTAAGGTGTTTTTCTAAAAATGTACTTAGCTTAGGACAGGGGAAATTAGCATACCTTGTCACTCAGATGTGCGATGACCTGCCAATCAACCTGCGCAGAACCACCAGCGAGGTACTACACTGGTAGAGTACCATGCTGACTGCTGCTGAATAAGACTGGTTACAGAGTCTGAATGTATTTCTTTTGAGGACGTCTAATAGGCTATGTTCACTTGCTCTGCTTTCTTAGGTTCATAGGTAGGTACTAGGCTATCGGCCCAAGGGCCTACGTAAGCCTAGCCAACAAGGTTCCCTGGCTTACGCCACCCAAGAAAGTTAATTTCCTGTGCCACTGTCCAGCAGAGACACAGAAGTGATCCCAGGGGTGTACTTCTTATTTCCCAACCACTCATCAAGATTTTTCTTGAATGCTAATGAAAAACTTTGCTTGACATAGATGGGCAGCCTGTTCCAGAGTATGGGAAGTCTCTGGGACAGGAATCTATCCCTCCAGCATGTCCTGTTTATTGTGGTGACAAGGTTTAGGTCTGTAGAGCACGTAGCTTGGAAGGATTGGGATTTCTTTAGGTGTAGCATGTCCAAAAGCTCTGGGTTTAACATAGCTTTATATGTTAGGCAGAGATCACCTCTGAATAGGCGATATGCTATGGAATAAAGCTCGAGTTTGAGACGGTCAGTGTAGGGCATTTGAGGCCACTAATCCTTTTTGTGAGGTACTTCGGTGGCCTTTCCAGCTGCTGCAGATGTCTTGTGAGGTACATTCCAAAAGGGGCATTGTACTCTATAATGGGTCTGAGTGTCGAGTAGAGGGGAACAATTACCTCTTTTTTCCTGGATGAGAACCCTTTTATGATGAGGTGTGCCACGTAGGACGACTTCCTGACTACTGCGGCGATGTGACTATCAAAGGAAAGACTACTGTCCACCTGGGTACCAAGGTCTCATCAGACATTCGGTGTTAAGTAGATTGCTGCCTATGTGGTAGTTCATGGGTACAGAGTTTTTACCAAAGGGGATGACACTGCACTTTTTGGCATTGAGCTTGAAGGCCATGGCTCTGAACCCAGGCATCTGTCTCAGCGAGGCCCTTCTGTAGGATGTCCACATCATTTGGGGATTTGACCATGGCTCCTAGTACGTAGTCATCTGTGAACTTAGCCAGAGGCCTTCTGTGTTAGCCTGTACTTCAGAGAAGTAGACAGCAAACAGGAGAGGTCCCAGGACTGAACCCTGTGGTACTCCACTTGTCACTGGTTTGAGGTCAGATTTGGAGTCTGCAACTTTTACAGTGTGGGTTCTGTCAGTGAGCCAGTTGGCAACCCATCTTGTGACGTAGGGATTTATACCTAGTTTAGTGAGTTTAGCTATAATTCCAGAATGGGGGATGGTGTCGAAAGCCTTGGCGAGGTCAAGATAGGCTGTGTGAACCACCTTATCCTCATCTATGGCGGCTTTGGTGACTGCCTCAAATAAGTCCACCAGGTTCAGGGGGCATGATCTGTCTTTCACAAACCCAAACTGGGTGGGATCCAGAGTTTGGAGGTGATCAATGTTTTTATGAGTTCCATGATGATACGTTCCATGGCCTTGAAAACCAGGCTCGTCAGGCTAATAGGTCGATAGTTCCTGGGATCAATGGTGGCTCCCCCTTTGTGGAGTGGCATAAATGTTGCTGTGCAAAATTCAGTGGGCACAAAGCCTGATGCAAGGCTATTATTGAACATGTTGCTTAAGCGGGGAGCCAGTTCATTCTGAAGTTCGTGTAAAACGCCGCCTGGGATGTTGTCTGGTCCCATGGATGCTGTGTTTTTGGCTTTCGAGAGAGTGCAGCTTTTACCTGCGTAGTTGTGATTACAGGGACTCTGCATTCTTCCTGTATGGATATGGGCCCTTTAAGGGGTGTGGGGGTGGGTGGGGGTAAAGTTAGCACTGAACCTATCTGCCAGGATGTTGGCAATATCAGTTGGTTCTGTAATTTTCATGCCGTTGTGCTGTAACTCAGAGCAGATCTGGGTGTTGCCATAGAGATTCTTGACATAGCTATAGAATGCTTTGTGGTTGTCCTTAGAATTACTGGCGATTTTGTTTTCACAAGCTAGCTTTGGAGGATCTTATAAGGGATCTCAGCTTCTTTCTTAGGCTGACCAAGAAGCTCCTCCTCTCACGGGATTTTACTCTGTTTTGCAACAGTTTCTTCCTTCTGTTGTGCAGTTTGTTTATGGCAGTGGACCACCAGATTGGCTTCCTTTTTTGGAGGATAGCGTCTTGGTTCTGTCTGGGATAGCATGATACATGCATTCGTGTAAGTGCTTATAGAGAGTGCATTTGTGTAGGTTTCAGCAGTTGTAACAGTATTGTCCATCTGCATGGGTGTCCTGAAGTTCACCACTTCTGTCTTAAGATGCATGAAGTTGGCTTTGGAGAAATATTTTACAGTGGTTTCCTTAATGGGGGTGGGGGCGGGATGTGGATATCAAGGGTGATTAGCTTACGGTCGGATCGCACCAACGAAGAGTTGACTTCAGGTGTGGAACACCGGTCACTCATGTTGGTAATGACTAGGTCTAGGATATTGTTGCCACTGGTGGTGGTGTGGATAAGTTGATCCAGGGCATTGGAGTTTATGAATTCCACAAAGCGTTGAGCTAAGGAGTTGGTACACGAGTAGTTTTCCCAGTTAATGGTGGGGTAGTTGAAGTCGCCCATTATTAGGGTGTTTGGTGGAACCCTAATGGTGGGGTAGTTGAAGTTGCCCATTATTAGGGTGGTTGGTTGAACCCTAATATTTTCCAGTACGTCAAAAAAAGAGGAGCGAGTATCCTGAGGCATGGCGGGGGATCTGTAGCAAGCTACAATTTGGATTGCAGTTTTGCCCAGAGTTAGTTGCACTTGGATAACCTCGGATGCATTATGTTTAGTAACTATTCCGGAGGTGTGGATATCCTTAATGAATTATGGACACCTCCACCTTTGGTGTTTCGTTCCAGGTTACATGGCCGAAAAGTGTGGTACGAGTTATAGCCTGGTAGTGCATGGGGTGCTCTCTGGAGCCTTGAATCAGGTCTCCATCACTGCACAGATATCTATGTTCTCCATTTTAAGGAGTGCCTCAAGTGAGTGCAGTTTGAGATTTAGACTTCTAGCATTGAGTAGCATTACCCTCAGTTTTTGCTTGCCTGTTCCTGCTACGGTGGTGAATTTGTCATTTGAACCTTGCCTAAAACAGGCACTATAGGGGCGGCAAGAGCCTTAGCCAGTATCCAAAATCCCAGGGGCGACAGGTACAGGCCATCTGTGGCAAAGCATCATGGTCTGTTAACCATGTCATCCCAAGCAGACAGATACTGGATCCCCTTAGAATGACACCAGAAGCTTAGCCAATTGTTGAAGTCAATCATTTTGTTCTTGTACTGCGGTAACATTCTGGGCGATGGCAGAATGCTACTCAGGGCTAGGGTCATACCTGCCTGGGCTACAAGATCGGAGAGCTCTTCCATGTCTCTTTTCATGTAGTCCAGGGAGGTACGTCTCAGGTCATTCACACCAACATGGACAATGGCAGAGTCATATTTGTACTTGTTGTGGAGTGACCCGAGTGAGTGGGTTATGTGGCGGATCTTGGCACCCGACAGGCAGCTGACAGTAACCTTCTCCTTGTTTAGCCTGGTGAGTGCGACATCAGTGTGCCTGACTATACAGTCACCTATGACTAGTGTGTTGGGTACGCTGTTTTGCCTTATTGGCTGTGGTTGAGTTGAGTCTGTGGGCTATGTGTCATTTGGGTTGTGTTGGGGGATGGAGGTTGCTTGCGTTTCTGCTTTGGAGGTATCTGTTGCTTAGACAGATTATTACTGAGAGCCTCCGCAAATGTTTTTGTGTTACTGTGTGTGGATTTTGGTGGTGTAGATTTAGTGAGACTATGTGATGAGTGTGGTGTGGTGCAAATGTTTACCTTCTCCTCTTGACTGTCAAGTTCAGTCAGCTTGACTGTCAAGTTCAGTCAGTCTTGGTTGGAGAGAGCTTTACCTCCCGTTTGGCTAGATAAGTGCATCTCTCACAGGTTGTAGTGTTAGGTGGTAGAAGGAGACTGTTGTCTGTGTACATGAGGCAATTTCTACATTTCCTCAAGATGCCCAGATTCATCAGATAGACAGGAGAGAACACTGGGAGCTGACCCTTGGACATGCCTAAATAAAAAACTATTTTCCTCTAGATAAGTGAGGAAAGCGAGTACAAGAGCTTTTCTTCTCTAAGCAAGTGAGAAAAGTAAGTAGAAAAACAGTTTTCCTCTAGATAATGAGGAAGGTTGAGTGCTATAGTAATTAGTAGCCTATTTAGTGCTTATAAGTTCTGAACAAGTGCTGAGCACGAATAAGCAAATTTAAGTGCTAAAACTAAGAATCTGTATCTGCACTAGAGTTGCAGGACAGAAACAAGTGCAAATGCAGGCTTTCAAATCAGAAAGTTGAGAGAGATAGAAAAGACTGCCCAAACGGCCAATAACTACAATTTCTGGGCCAGAATCACTCATGTGGTAGACAGGTTACCCTAGTGCTCCACTCCCATTGATAAGTTAAGAAGGCTTCCCTCCAACACAGAAAGGCTTGGGGGGCTCAGAAGCTTACATACAGTCCTGGATACAGCAAATCTGTATCACTAGTTACAGGAAAGGTAGGAAACATGCTTACAGTTTTTTTTTTTTTTTTTTACAGAAAAGTAGCTAAAACAGCAGTAAAAACAATTTACATACAGTGCAAGCTAGCACACGAGTATGTAGCAATATTAGACCAAACACAGTTTAAAAAAATGCAATTAAATTAAAAAGTACTAAAAACAATTGCAGAAAGAGTTTATTAGGTAGAATGTGGTAAAGAGATGGGACTGGGGAAGTGTCCCAGACCAAATCTATAGTGGGGAGGGCAACTGCAAAAGCCACCAAATTTAAACTACAAGCCAGAAATAGGGAGGGTGGGTGGGACAAAACAGAGAAATAAGCAACAATCAATAGTACAAACTCTAAAACCAAAAAAAATATACTCAGCTCTGTATAGTTGCAGATAGATTGAAAAGCAGTCTCTCAGAACACAGGTTCCAGCAATGAAATGCAGGCTGTTACTAACAGGTCTAATTTTATGCAAGTGATCCTCGAGTTAGATAACACATGAGCTGTAAAAAAAACAGTTATACCAACTGAAGACACAGAAGAAAATGGGGGGGGGGGGGGGGGTAAATAGTTTCAGCAGAGATCTAAGCAACAATTAACAGTACAAACTCTAAAACCAAAAATATATAGGTTCATAGGTTGGTGCAAGGCTATCAGCCCTAGGGCCTATACAAGCCTAGCCATAACAATTCCCTGGCTATTTCTTCCCACATTATTTACTTTCCTGGACCCCTGTCTAGCAGGGCGACTGACGTGATCCCTGGTGTGAATTTCCTTTCTCCCATCCAATCGTCAAGGTTCCTCTTGAAGAGGTCCAAAGAGGCACTCTGCTTGACATGTATGGGCAATCTATTCCAGAGTCTGGGGAGTCTCTGGGTCAGGAACCTATCCCTCCAGCATGTTTTGTTTATTGTGATGACAAGGTTTAGATCCCTGGAGCGTGTAGCTCTGAGGGATTGGGACTTCTTTAAGTGTAGCATGTCCAACAGCTCTGGGTTTGACATGGCCTTGTATGTTAAGCAGAGATCGCCTCTGAGTAGACGATATGCGACAGAGTATAGCTGGAGTTTTTTAAGGTGGTCAGCGTAGGGCATCTGCTTTAGACCTGTGATTCTTTTAGTGAGGTATTTCTGAGGCCTTTCCAGTTGTTGCAGATGTCTTGAGAGGTACATACCAAATGGGGCGCTGTATTCTATAATGGGTCTAATGAGGGATGAGTATACAGTGGGACAATGACCTCCTTTTTTCTGGATGAAAAGCCCTTCGTGATGAGGTGTGCCACATAGAAAGATTTCCTGACTGTTGTGGCGATGTGGTTATCGAAGGTGAGACCACTGTCCACCTGTGTCCCTAAGTCTCTTATCACACTTTCTGTGTTTAGTGTACTGCCACCTATATGGTAATTCATGGATACATGCTTTTTCCCAAAGGGGATAACAATACATTTCTTGGCATTGAGCTTGAGCCCATGGCTCTGGCACCAAGCATCTGTTTCTGTAAGGCCCTTTTGTAGAGTATCCACATCATTTGGGGATTCAATAATGGCTCCCAGTTTGCAGTCATCTGCAAACTTTGTTAGCCAGAGTCCCTTAGTGTTGATCTGTACTTCAGAGAAGTAGATGTCAAACAAGAGCGGCCCCAGGACTGAACCCTGAGGTACTCCACTCGTCACTTGTCTGGAGCTGGATTTGGAGTCGGCTACTTTTACAGTGTGGGTTCTATCAGTAAGCAATTTAGCAACCCATTGGGTGACATAGGGATTAATGCCCAACTTAGTAAGTTTATCTATGATTCCAGAGTGGGGGATGGTGTCAAAGGCCTTGGCAAGGTCTAGATAGGCTGTGTGGACCACCTTACCCTGATTCAAAGTAGTCAATCAGGTTCAGGAGACAAGATCGGCCCTTCACAAACCCAAATTGGGTGGGGTCCAAGTGTTTGAAGGTTGCCAATGTTTTTGTTTATAAGTTCCATGATAATACGCTCCATGGCCTTGCAGATAAGGCTTGTCAGACTGATGGGACGGTAGTTTCCGGGATCCAAGGTGGATCCCCCCCTTGTGGATTGGGATAACTGTAGCTCTGCGCCACTCAGTGGGCACGAAACCTGAGGTGAGGCTGATTAAACATGACACTTAGGTGAGGTGCCAGTTCATATTGTAGTTCATGTAGTACACAGCCCGGGATGTCATCAGGTCCCATGGATGCTGTATTCTTGGCTTTAGAGAGTGCGTTTTGTACCTGTGTGGCCGTTACTACTGGAATTTGGCAATCTTCCGGTATTGAGATGGGCCATTTAGGGGGTGAGAGGGGGTGAAGTTGGCACTGAATCGATCTGCCAGGATATTGGCAATATCCTTCGGATCAGTATATTTAATGCCATTCTGTTTTAGCTCAGAGCAGATCTGAGCATTGCCATTTAGATTCTTGACAGTTATAAATGCTTTGTGGTTGTCTTTGGAATCTTTGGCAATTTTATTTTCGTAACTAGCTTTGGAGGATTTTATGAGGCATCTCAGTTTCTTACTGAGGCTAGTAAGGGAGTTTTTTGCATCCTGGGATTTTCCTCTTTTCTGCAAAAGTTTCTTCCTTTTGTTGTAAAGTTTGTTTATGGCAGGGGACCACCAGATTGGCTTCCTGTTTTTGGATGAGAGCATTTTGGCTCTATTTGGGATGGCATGATTCATGCATGAGTGGATGTGCTCGTACAGTGCCTTAGTGTAGGATTCAGCAGTTGAACTTTCAGTTCCCGTCTGCATGGGTGTCACGAAGTTTGTCACTTCTGACTTGAGTAGCATGAAGTTAGCTTTGGAGAAGTTTTTTATGGTGGTTTCTTTACTGGGGGGTGGGGGTGGGATGTGGATGTTAAGGGTGATTAGCTTATGGTCAGACCTGACTAATGAGGGGGTGACCATAGGTATGGAGCATTGATTTCCCATGTTGGTAATGACCAGGTCTAGGATATTGGAGCCCCTGGTGGGACTATGGATTAGTTGATCCAGGGCGTTGGAATTTATGAATTCCAAGAACCGTTGCGCAAAGGTGTTGGGACACGAGTAGTTTTCCCAGTTAATGGCAGGGTAGTTAAAATCACCCAGTATTAGGGTGTTTGGTTCTATCTTAATATTTTCCAGTATGTTTAGAAAGGTGTAGTGAGAATCTTGGGGTATTGGTGGGGGATCTGTAGCAAGCTACAATTTGGATTGCAGTCTTACCTAGTGTTAGTTGCACTTGGAGAATTTCAGACACATTGTGTTGGCCAACTAGCCTGGTGGTGTGAATATCCTTGGTGAATACTGACACTCCTCCACCTTTAGTGTTTCGGTCCTGGTTTGGTGGCCGAAAAGTGTGGTAAGAGTTGTAGCCTGGTATTGCAGGGGTGGCTCTCTGGAGACTTGAACCAGGTCTCAGTTACTGCACAGATATCTATGTTCTCCATTTTTAGGAGTGCCTCGAGAGAGTGCATTTTGAGGTTTAGACTTCTAGCATTGAGTAGCATTACCTTCAGATTTTGCATGCTTGTACACGTTACGGTGGTGGTTTTGTCCTTTGAAGTTTGCCTAAAAAAGGCACTATAGGGGTGGCAAGAGCCTTAGCCAGTAACCTGAATCCCAGGGGCGACAGGTGCAGACCATCTCTGGCAAAGCATCGTGGTTTGTCAATCATGTCATCCCAGGCAGACAGATACTGGATCCCCTTTGAAAGACACCATAAGCTTAGCCAATTGTCAATCATTTTATCCTTATACTGTGGTATCATTCTGGGCGAAGGCAGGATGTTACTCAGGGCTAGGGTCATACCTGCCTGGGCCACATGATCCGAGAGCTCTGTATATTTGTGTATATTTCTGTACAATTTTTATGATGGTTGTGCTTATTTTGGTGTCCTTATTTTATTGCTTTTAGTCGTACAGTCTTTCCTCTTCTCGTCTTTGCAACGTTTAGAGCCACTGAGGACCTGATAGCTTTGCCCCCCCCCCCATTTGTGTGAGCAAGGAATTCTCTCACTCTAGCTAAAAGCAAAGAAAACTCTAACCAGCAATCATCCAAAAATAGACTGCAGCCCCAGGTTTAACTCCAGGAACCTTGTTGTTGCCACTTGTGCAGTGCAGGTGTCAGCTTTTGTGACTACTGTTATGCCTTGTTAATATCTGCTACAGTCAGCTAGAGTGTATACCCCAGGGGCAACCAGCTGCAAACCTTCTTCCTCTTAGCCCACTCCTCACCCATTTCATCCGTTTCACTGTTGATAATTTGTTGTATGTTAAGGTATTTAGCCCCTCAATAGTCATCACCTTCAGTCCCTCCTCTTCAGTACTTGTTCTTCACTAAACACCAAACAGAGGTTCAAAGTCTCCAGCTGCTTTTATCTTTAGCTACATTGTGTGAAGCAAACAATGAGCAAAGGGGAATACAAATATAAAAGAGAATAAAATCTGCCATTGCAGACTAGTAAGCAGAATACCAATTCTACCTGCGGTGTACTCTTACAGATAGTTTTTCTTGGAAAAACCTTCCAGTCCTTGAACAAGGGTGCCTTAATGTTTACCTTATTTCCTTGGCTGTCCTTTGATAATTAGCTAGGTTAGGAGAGTGCCTTGGATTCTCCCCTGCTACTTTAAATTCCAATTGATGGTTTCCCTCCCTTCCCCCACCCCCAAGTGATTGCTCAGGTACAACACACCAAAGGTTTTTAAAACCCTGGATGCGACATTTGCTCTAATTGCAACTGAAAGCCCTTCAGGTGTAGCATCACTAGTAAGTGTCCCTGGACTAGTTGATAGAACTTAGCAGAAAAAAAAAAGATATCTGAAAGGTGTAGCCCCGCTCCGCTCACTTCGCTCTCCTCCTCCCCCATATCTTTACCTTTATACCTATCCATACAACCATACCCTCTCACTTCCTCCCTAATCCCCCACCCCTCTACTTCCTGTTCTCATACTACCTCCCTTCTTTGCTCCTCCACACACATACCTATCAACCTAAGGATATTATAGCCAGGAGGTATGATTTCACTGTCCAGATGGTGTGGTTTTAACCATGTTTCAGTTAGGGTAACACTGTCAGGAGTATAGTTAGCTATCCAAGCACAGAGTTCTTGAACTTTATTTAAAAGATTAGAGCGACCTAAAAGAAAAGGAGGAGTCTCCATACTCTAATTCTCTCTCCCAAATCAGTCACACACTAGACTTACCCTCCTCACCAGCTGAACTCCTACTGACCAACTTCAAACTTAAGTTTCAACACAATAACTATCGCAGCAAACTGTATTCCCCCTGGTGATAACATACTTGAGAACATCCCATCTCACCTCACATAACATCCACAATGAAATAATTATACTGGGAGATGTAACTATTGATTGGCTTACAATACAAGCTCCCAACACTACTTCCTGTATAAACCTACATGGGTTTGAGCAGCTAATCACAACCCCAACCTACATTAATAAATCTCACCTGCCTAGCTCTCTTCTTGACTGGATATTGGTCACCCACCCTCAAAACGATCATAACTCCCAAACCCTTCCAAATCCCCTCAGCTACCACTGCCCAAAAACGGTTACCAAACATACTCCCCACCTTACCAAACCTAACAAATTTATTACCACCCACTCACTTTCTCATTTCTGTCCTAACTCCTTTATTCACAAACTCCAAAAATTAACTGGTCTTACCTCACCACTCTTCCTTTAGATTAAGCTGTCCACTCCTTCAACACTACATTCCTAAACATTCTTACCTCCCTTGCTCCTCTTCGCATGATCAGAATCAAATCTAATACTGCTCCCTGGCTCACTAAATCTAACAGAACCCTCATGAAAGACCAGGATAGGATCTGGAAAATAAGGACTAAAACTAGGACCCTTTCTCTTCTTCAGAAATATAAAGAACTCAGAAATAAAATAAAAAAAAAAATCATCCATTACAACAAAATAAACTTCTATGCCAGTCCTCCCTCTACTCTTAAATCAGACCCAAAGAAATTCTGGGGCTCTATTAAACAGACTTCATCCAGGAAACCCTTCCTCTCCTAACCCATGTCCTAATGCAACACCTGAAGACATAACCAACAAATTTAACAATCATTTTATAAACTCAATAACCTCCATAATAAATTCTACCCCCCCAAAAAACAACACTACCACCCCTACAAACTCTACACCTCTTCCAAACCCTCCTAACTCCTTCTCTCTAAAAGCAGCATCAACTATGTAAAATCATTACTCTATAAACTTAAATCTTGCTCCCCATCTGTTGACAAGCTACCCTCTTACATCCTGCAGATTGCCTCTGAACCTCTTGCCTATCTCTTGTATCCATCTTAACCAACCGATCCAATTCAGAATCCTATGTCCCCCACTGTATGGAAGGATTTCTTTACCCATTTCACAAAGGGGGCAACTCCTCAAACATATCCAACTTCAGACCAATAGCCATACTCTCTCCACTCTCAAAAATCCTAGAGAAATGCATTAACAAGCATATAATGCATTACCTTCACCATGAAAACCTTCTCACACCCACTCAGCATGGTTTCCGTCCCAAGCATAGTACTACTGCACTCATATCATTCATCAACATAGTCTCCCTAACTCGTGATAATAAACTTCTCATCTCACCCAATCCTAGATAAACTCACTTACATCTCTCTCTCCCCCTACTACCTCCTGATTCTCCAGCTATCTCTCTACCCACCAAAAATCAGTTAAATGGCTCTCTGCACTATCCTCCCCTCTCACTGTACAAATGGCAGTCCCCCAAGGGTCCATACTTGGACCACTACTGTAACATTTTCACCAACTTGCTCTACTCCTCGTCCCCCATTCATTTCTTGTGCAATATGCTGATGCCTCAACTGTTATAACCATTGCTGACAGCCCAACTGACCTCCACTCAACTACCCAGGCATCCTTCCACACCACTGAGACTTGGCTTAGTGATAAACTAATACCTAATCCAAAAAAAGCTAAGCTCCTACTCTTCCTCCCTAAAAACATCACCACACTCAAAAGTACATTTACCATATTATCCTGCAACAACACTATCATCTCAGCTGAATCTAGTAATAAATTGCTAGGTATTACAATAGATGAATGTCACTAAAATTTAATAAATTTTCTACTCCTGAGGAGCTTTTCTCCCCGGGTCTCTGCTGAAAATGAGCCAAAAGCTCAGCCAGACCAACCTGATTAACAAATATAAATATAGTTCCCCATACTAAAGGGGTGGCGTAAGCCACAAAACTATGGGCTAGGCTTGTAAATGCCCTCGGGCAGATAGCCTAGTATGAACCTATGAACCTATGATCAGCTTAAGTTTGATCTCCATATTACTAACTCGGTAAAAAGAACTCATAAGAAACTTGGACACCTTTCCCATAGCAAGAAATACTTAACACTGCCCGAATAACTCTCCCAGAGGCTTTACTATTCCCAACACTCCTGTAGAGCTGCCACATACTCACAAACCTAAATTCTACACTTATTTCCAAGCTTGAAACTACCTATAATAAGATAGCCAGATTTGCAGCGAACCAAACCTACAAGTCACACCACTGCTTAGCACTACAGCAACTAGACTGGCTAGAATTCCCTCAGCTGCTCCAACTATACCAACTACAAATCATCCAATATCTACCCTCCTACTGCCCCAGCCTCTCCACTATCATATCCAAATATTCCCCTGCAAGGATGCTACACAACTCAAAACAAAAATGATTACACATCTACAAACCCAAAACCAAAACAGGCTGCCCTCACTATAACCCAGCTACATGCTAGAACCAACTCCCCTTGGAAATAAAATCCCTGCAGCATAGCAAAAGTTTCAAATTGGCTACAAGGAAATACCTAAAAACAAAGTGATCTTGCCACTGTAGCCAACCACCCTGAAACCACCATCCTTTCACCTATTTCAAAACCTCAATGTATTAACACTATTCGCCTACCTCTTCCCTTCCTCTATCTCCAACCACTCTTAATTCTTAGTCTCAAAACAACCTACCTGTCCATCTCCTATACTCTACCTCCCCTACATCTCCTACTAGCCATTCTTACTTTCCTTTGTTTCCAAACTCCTATACAACTAGATCCTACCCAATTTAAATAAGCATCTGCCTAACTATTAACTCATTTTGCTCTAAGCAGCTTAAATAATATTGTAACTAGTCACATTTTCTTCTGCCAAATGTTTAAAACCTTGTTTGTAACAACTCACATACTTATCTGCCAATTGTTAATGCTCTGTATAATTGAATTGCCGGAGGAGCTTTTTTTCTCTCCAGGTCTCTACTTGTAAGATCCTATAGCTGGATTGTTACTACTATGTCACTAAAATTTAATAAATTGTTTTCTACTCCTGAGGAGCTTTTCTCCCCGGGTCTCTGCTGAAAATGAGCCAAAAGCTCAGCCAGACCAACCTGATTAACAAATATAAAATAAATAAATAAATACTCCACTTGTCACTGACGTCTGATATGGAGTCTGCTACTTTCACAGAGTGGGCTCTGTCAGTGAGCCATTTGGCAACCCATCTTGTGACATAAGGATTTATACCTAGTTTAGTGAGTTTATATATAATTCCAGAGTGGGGGATGGTGTCGAAGCCTTGGCGAGATCTAGATAGGCTATGTGAAGCACCTTACCTTGATCTATGGCTTTGGTGACCACTTCAAATACGTCTATCAGGCTTAGGAGACATGATGTGCCTTTTACAAACCTGAACTGGTTGGGGACCACACTTTGGAGATTATCAATGTCATTGTTTAGAAGTTCCATGATACGTTCCATAGCCTTGCAAACCAAGCTCGTCAGGTTAATGGGACAGTAGTTCCCAGGGTCCGTGGTGGCTCCCCCTTTGTGGAGTGGGATGTCCATCGCTGTGCACCATTCAGTGGGCACAAAGCCTGAGGTAAGGCTATGACTGAACGTGGTACTTGGGTGGGGTGCCAGTACATTCTGTAGTTTATGTAGAACACAGCCTGGGATGTTGTCAGGTCCCATGGATGCTGTGTTCTTGGCTTTGGAGAGTGTTTTTTTACCTGTGCAGCTGTGATTACAGGAACTTTGCATTCTTCCGGTATAGAGATGGGCCCTTTAGGAGATGAGAGGGAGGTAAAGTTAAAACTGAACTTATCTGCCAGGATGTTGGCAATAGCAGTTGGTTCTGTATATTTAGTGCCATTGAGCTGTAACTCGCTGCAGATCCGAGTGTTGCCATTGAGATTCTTGACATAGCTACAGAATGCTTTGTGGTTGTCTTTAGAATCCGTGGAGATTTTGTTTTTGTAACTAGCTTTGGAGGATTTTATGAGAGATCTCAGCTTCTTACTGAGGCTAACCAGTAAGTTCCATCAATCATGTGATTTTACTCTCTTTTGCAACAGTTTCTTGCTTCTATTGCAGACTTTGTTTATGGCAGGGGACCACCAGATTGGCTTCCTTTTCTTTGGAGGATAGCATCTTGGTTCCATTAGGGATTGCACGATCCATGCACTTGTGCAAGTGCTTATAAAGTGCATTTGTGTTGTGTTCAGCAGTTGTACCTCTATTGTCCGTCTGCATGGGTGTCATGAACTTTGCCACTTCTGCCTTAAGCGTGAAGTTGGCTTTGGAGAAGTTATTTATGGTGGTTTCCTTAATGGGGGGTGGGGAGAGGATGTGGATGTCTAGGGTGATTAGGTTGTGGTCGGATCTGACCGAGGAACTGACCTATGCTGTGGGACATTGGTTACCCATACTGATAATGACCAGGTCTAGGATATTGGTGCCCTTGGTGGGGGTGTGGATAAGTTGATCCAAGGAGTTGGAATTTATAAATTCCAGAAAACGTTGAGCAAAAGAGTTGGTACATAAGTAGTTTTCCTAGTTAATGGTGGAATAGTTGAAAACGGCCATTATTAGGGTGTTGGGTTGTACCCTAATATTTTCCAGTGCATCAAGAAAGGATTGGGAATCCTGGGGCATGGTGGAGGATCTGTAGCAAGCTACAATTTGGATTGCAGTCTTGCCCAAAGTTAGTTGTGCTTAGATAATCTAGGATTTATTATGCTGAGCAACTAACCCTGCAGGTGTGGATATCCTTAATGAATATGGACATATCTCCCCCTTTAGTTTCAGTCCAGGTTAGGTAGCCAAAATGTGAGGTATGAATTATAGCCTGGTAATACAGGGGTGCTCTCTGGAGCCTTGAACCAGGTGTCTGTCACTGCACAGATGTCGATGTTCTTCATTTTAAGGGAGAGCCTCGAGTGAGGGCATTTTGAGGTTTAGACTTCTAGCATTGAGTAGCAATACCATCAAATTTTGTGAAGGTACATTCGCATGTCAGCTTTATGCCCTACAATGTACTAGGGGAGCATACCTGTGACATATGGCATACCCTTGGCAACCTAAAGGCTTTGGTATACTGGCAGGACTTCGGGCCACCCTTGGCAAAAGATCACTATTGTAAGGAGTACTGCAACAGTGAATAGAAAAGACATCAAATGGGATAAACAGGGAGGATGTTTTCACAGCAAGCAGACAGCAAAGCAAAAACTGAGAAACAAGATATCTAAAGGGAGCAATGCAATGGTTTTCTGTGTTCAACAAGATGAAAAATGGGGTAATACGTTTAGAGAGAAATGTAGAAATAAAAAGGGTTTATTAAGAAAACAATTGCGACGTAACAAGAAATAGTTACCAGCTTTAAACATGTTAGAAAAATACAAATATTTTACACAAATTGAAAATAAAACAGTGGACAACAGGAAACTGGCACATGTGGTGGAAAAAGGTCTCAACCTGCAGAATTCAGCATACTGTCAAACACCAAACTACTTAAAATAAAGATCTCATGAGATATACTGGACAGAAAGGGGCAATAAGTAGTTAGAGAGACACCTTATCGCATAAGTACCAAAACTGTGGGAGGGAATAAACAGACATAGAAACCAAATGCTGTGTACAATGACTACTGCAATGCTACTATATGTAAAGTTAAAAATCCTCACAAAATAATTTTGCCTTGGGGAAGAAAAGTTGTTTACTTACCTAACAGTGGTTTCTTCTGTTTCCTAGCCCAAGAGATCGCTTGAATTTTTCCTTCTGTTCCACGAATACCAAAACCTCCAGGAACTAGAACACCACTTGTAGTTTAAAAAAAATAAATATATATTAAAAAACATTCAAGGGACAGCAATAGTATAAATAAAAACATGAAATTGCTCACCACATAGATGACCTTTTAAGGTTATCAGCTGATCTAAGTGAGGATCATCCATTATGAACCCATAACTGGGATCATCGGCTTTACCACTCGCCAAAAAGCTAGCAGTTAGTATGCTAAAGAGCAAAGCTTACATATGCCACAATCCAGCCAGTTCGCCCTAATGACACCAGTAAGCACCTCCTTGCAAATCAAGAAATAATGAAGTTTTGACATCAGCACTACTATAGCAAGTAATAAACAAGTACATATTTGACCAAATTAAAGGGAAATCAAAACGCTATCAGTGGTGGAGAAACTCACTAACAAGTGGATACAGGAAGGTATAATAGAATACTCAACGTATATGACAACAATCAAGTACCAACTACAAAGATGAAAGGAGACTGAGAAATGCTCACGCACACAGCATAGAAAAGAGCCTGATGCCACATTTTTCCAGACAGGACCGGATTCATTTCAGCACAATACAACATAGCGATGGCATACAAGAGACCAACGGGCTTGCCATATATATGCATGCAATAGCAAAGTGAGCACTGATAGTAGCATTTACAGATGGAAGCTGTCTGATGGTGAAAGACAAAGCAGCTGACACTCCACTCAAACTGCTGAATTGCTCGGCAACAATGAACTGCTCCCACCTTGAAAGGAAACTGCTCAGCAACACGGTCTGTGTTCATAAGATAATGTGCTGGTTTTCTGGTAATGCCTGATCTGCTGGTGCACATACAAGGCGTGAATGGCCCTCTCTCCTGGATTAGAAGAAATTTAAAAAACAACCCTGGAAGGAAATGTGGACCTACACACTAAGGGACAACCTTTGCTTTGGCAAAAGCCAGACATGGCACCCTGCACATAATGGTCTGAATGATTTAAACTTCCAAGATTCTGTGGAATGACCAACTTTGTGCCAATAAAAAGCAAAAGTTGGAAAAGGTGTGGGAGACTACTTTCTCCAATTTATGACTACCACAGGAACTACAAACACAAAAACACCAATTGCATTGAAGTTTACAGCAGTCTAGGAGATGGGGCTACCAGCAGCCAAAGACTCAATTAAGAAAAAGTACAGCTGTGTGAGGGTACTCACTATAACCAAAATCTTTCATAATGTAAAACAGAAAGATCATTGCTGCAATGCACTTACAATATAAATAAGATTAAACTGCATATGGCCACCATTTTCCCAAATGGGGCTGGTGACAGTTATATTCCACACTAAGGCCATATGAAGAGAAATACAGCAGTAAAACAGTACAACACAGCATAACAAACAATTTATTCTTTTTTTGGTGAAAAATATTAATACAAGGGAGAGCATCTCTTTTTTTTTTTTTTTTTTTTTACAAAATACTGCAACCCAGCATGGGGGTGGGGTGAGGGCAAATCTTGGAAACAATACAGAATAACTGCAGCACCTTCACCTTTTCACACATTCTTTTTAGCTTTCATCAACTGGTCATCAGTTACCAATTGCTCCTGTCCTTGTTCAACTCTACTTGACAGGCCTTAGCTTCCCATGGACCCTTTCATACCCCTAAGCTTCCCATGGACCCTTTCATACCCCTATTAGAGGGTACTAAGGAGACAAAAGATGCTGGTGTGTGTTTTGCTGTGCGCTAACCTCCCACATACACACTGTGTGCACTTGCTGAACATCTGGGGGCAAACATGCAATGGGGATAAGTTGGCATAATGTCATGCTTCCGTGGAGAATCATCCAAGATCCCAGCCTATTCCTTCTTAGGACCACTCTTCCTAGGGGCATCCACAGCCTCCACCATGGATCAACCGCGAGATGTGTGCGAGTGCGCACCCATACTTTCCTGCCAGCGCCTCAGGTGCTCAAATTGCTAATCAATCCCAGGATTACTTGGGCAGTAGTAAGAGTGCTCTATCTATGCTAAACCGCTGGCTAGCAAAACTCCTAAATAACCAATTTTACATACTAGCAGCCAGCAAAAAGAGAGGGAACCCACATGACAACATGCCCACAATATACACATATATAAAAACAGGCACTCAAAGGCAAAAAAGTTGAACCAGGGGATAAAATGCAAGTCTTCGAAGGAAAGAGGGTAGCAGTTTCTACTGTAGTAAAGAGCCTAACATTCTAAAATGCTATTATTTACAGTTGAGCTGAGTACCATCATATCTGCATTACATTCATTATAACGATATTTGATTCAAGTGCATTTATAACCAGAAAAGGACTGCATCAATAACTAAGCTAAACACCAGACCATGATAGCAGACATTACAGTA